>NW_020524547.1:0-61832 GCF_003368295.1 Carassius auratus
ACTTCCACAGTCTGTGAAGCTTGGCAAAAACTACACTGCCAAACAAAATCTGTGTGTGCGCAGCATGCTAACCACTCGCTCTGCTTCATTTCTGCACAGTGTGCATCTCTGAGTGGTTTCCTACATGCATCTTGAATGTTGACGATGCACACATAAACTGCAAAAACAATGCATAACATTGCAGAACGCAAACTATTAACTTGCATGTAGAAAACGAAACATTATTTAACCTACTAACCTGACACGAGATGTTCTATTCGGTATAAATAATTAAAAGATGTACTGAATATAAGTTAAATGTATGCTTCTTCACAGCACACACACTGGTGTGTGAGCACATGTTCAGACAGTAGATGTATGTTAGACGTGACACACACATATGGTGCATCCCTTCACCTTTAACCTCATGTGTAACTGTCAAATCAAGCATATGGCCTCTCAAAAGAAAGCAGCAGTATGTGTCTGTATGTGAGAAGTGTTGATACCTGTGGAGTGAAGAATCGGGCTGTGTGTGTGTGTGTGTAAAACTGTTTCCCAGAAAAGAAAGACATCCAAGGTCAGTGTGACCCACAGCGTGAGCTCAAAGTAAGTTGTGTCTCAAGTGGACATAAGATGATCATGAAAGTCTGCATGCGTAAATAATCACAAATGTGTCTTAAAATGGGTTTTATAAACACTATTTGCTTGTACTATACCAAAGTCTGATGCTATCTTAAAATCTGTGGAAATATTTCAGATTCATGCACTCTTTGTAATATTTTTGTAACTACTTGTACAGACGGTCAGATGTATTTGTTCAACTGAAGATAGATGCTCTTTGGATCATTCTCAAATCGTGCTGGAAAATACTATCATAAATAAGGTGTTGTGCAAATTACTGAGTAAGAGTTTTTGAAGTAAATTTTGAGCTTCATATTATTATCTCTTGAAATGAATAGTTCAGCCAAACTGAAAATGTACTCGCCCTCATGCCATCCAAAATGTAGATGAGTTTATTCTTTATTTGGAAACCAATTTGTAGAAACTTAGCATTACAACACTTGCTCACCAACAGATCATATGAAGTGAATGGGTGCCGTCAAAACAGAGTTCAAACAGGTTGAGAAAAACATCACGATAATCGAATGAGCAATCAACACAAACTTTAGTCCATCAGTAAACATCTTGTGAAGTGGAAAGCTAAGTTTGTAAGAAAAACTCCCATTAAGGAGTTTAAACTTTAGATTCTGACCAAAATATAGCCTGTTATTCCAAAAAAAAGGTTGCTGCTTTTTTTCACAAACAGGTTTTCACTTCACAAGACTTTAATTGAATGGATTTGAGCATTAACTTGCTCACCAGTGGAGTCTATGCAGGATCCATTTGTGAGCAACTGATGTAATGTACATTCTTCTCATCTGTTTCCGATGAAGAAACACACTCGTCTACAATCTTGAGTGGCTTGAGGTGAGTAATTTTTCAGCAAATATTAATTTTAGGGTGAAACTATTCTTTCAATCAAGCCATGTTTGTCCTTTATGCGTTAACGTGATACACGCAGACGTCACACACCTTCTTCTGACATTTTATGTCTCATTCAGTCCCCCCAAGGTGATATTTGGACAAATGTCTGATCCTGACCCCTGTGAAGTGTCATTTGAAGAGTATGTCTTCTCGAATCCCACTGCCTTATGACAGACCAGTCACAGAAGATTTGTTGTAGTGCTGCTGACATATGAAACTCATATATATAGACATCCAGATGTGTAGGGTGAGATGATAAGGTCAATCTAAAATATCACTGTCATCTCACAATCTCTGTTTCTGATCCTGTCAAAGCTTTACACGTTCATTAGCACATGCACCACTGAGCTTACATCCAGACATCAGAGCCGACTCCATCTCATATTAAATCAGGGGACGCTGCTCGAGCTCCCATGAAATGTACCGTGACTTACAAATTAGACACTTGGAGTCCATAAACTGTAGAGAAGCTATACCATGCCTCATAATTAGAATAGACATTATATTTTAGAAGATTTCAGTAAATAAATTAGTTATAAATTTCAGCAATAAATCCAGTTATTTATTCATTAAAGAACCTCAAGATAACAAAAATGCTGAAATAACCAGTGAACATAATACTTTGCATAAAAAAGTGCAACACACTACTAAATTGTCTTTTTTGACTTGACAAAGCAAAAAGTGCTTGCTGGGGAAAATCCTGAGTTTATCTCAGACAAGAGATGAAAGGAGCCTTGGGTATCACTCTATATCAAAAAGACAGACAGACACACAAAAAAAGGTATGAGTGAAGGTACTTTGATTTCTGATTGACATATCTGCATATTGTTGGTATGTGAACTTTTTTGCATTGCAAAAAAAAAAAAAAAAAAAGCCACCATTTTCAAATAAGCTATTTTATGACCCGTGCCCTTATACATAACCACAGTATAGGAATGTGAGGAATACGGAATGAAAGCAGTTGGATTTTAATCAATATTTCATTGTTGCTCAAAATCACCAAACCAGACCAGAGTGCCACTGAAATGTGAATTTCCATTCCTTGAGGCATATCTTTGATCCGGCTACACTACTGGTGTGGACCTATGCTGAAGGACCTGCGTTGAAGGAATGGCATAGCGCTTGCTAAAATACCACGTGACAAGCTAGCCAAGAAATAAGCAGTGTGCAACACACAAACACGTCCAAACAGAATGTTAATCAAACAGAATCTGAAATAAGGGGCCCAGTCAGTCTTTAGCTGTGAGCCACTAAGAAGAATCTTCCACAGATTGAATGTTTAACTTTTACTACTTGGGAAGAGCTCCATTTTTAATTGCATGTGCACAGATGAGGAATACAGATGCAAAGTCCCTCTGACCAGAACAATTCCTCTCCACAAACATTACATAAACATTTAACTGTGCATTTGTTTTATAGGAAAACATCGCGAAAATGACTGACAAAACTACAGTTATAAAAATGATCTTCTATTCATAATGCTTGATAGACATGATCGCTTGCACAGAAGTAAACCCCCCCCCCCCACTCCTATTTGATATAAACATACATTTTTAGTCATTAGACCATTACCAATCAAAAATGAACAATAGAAAATTTGCTCATTAGCAAAATGTCAAGAAGCCCCCTATCTTAAATCAAATAATTAGAGCAATTAAACCCAGGAGCTGTCATGGGATAAATGCAGTAATTACCACACTATTTCTCTAGTCTACAAAAACCTGATCTTGGAGCAACACGAGGGTAGATAAAACGTCTAATAATGATTGTGGGCAGATCATTCATTAAATTTTATTTGTTGCTTAAAGGTGTGATCATGTCTGTTCAGCAATAACATATACGCCTTACAAAACTACCACAAGATTTTACTTGATCTTCTCACTGAGTCAAAGCTGTGAATATCATTCCCAACGACATACTGTACGTCCTCCACAGTATGAAGTGCCTTTAGCCGTTAGGAAGTAAACAGCTGTGGAATCGTGAGGTTGAAAAACACAAAACATACATAAATGTTCTCATTATCGCAGAGCTTTGAGGATGGATCTCATAATATTTTCTTTTATTTATTTATTCATTGATTGATTCATTCATTTTTTTAAATATTTGATTTGTTGTTATATCAAAACATTCTACATCTTATATAATGTAATTCCATGACAGCTATATATTCAAACACAGTTTTAAAAATGACAGAAAATGACACAAATACTCAAGTTATAAATGTAATCTCACAAAGATGGACTAATGAAAGATTTCACTTAAACAGGATATGGATGCACAGATATTAGCTCTTTGAAGACAAGGCAAGTGGTTTCAAAAAGCCCATGTACAATCCTTCTAGAAGTTCCCTCTGCTGCCAACTGGCTATAAGATGCCTGGTATTTCAGAGAAAGGCAGCAACCAGAAACAAGTCAAAGAAATCTCAACATATGAATTTGAAGCAGGAAAAAAGCAAACCTGTAATTTGCAATTTATCCTCCCCTAAATTTACCAACCAGTGTCTGTATGTGGTCTGCGCAAGGTTTAAATTCCACTTCAGCACTGACGTCTATCGCGCTGCATCTTGACAAGGTCGTGGGTTTAGTGACCGGTTAACCAAGTTAGAGTGATACTTGCCGCTGGCCGTCTGAAAGTGTCTGCTCCCCAGACCGAGAACTGACCACAGATCAGATAATCACAGGCTGCAGAGGCCAAAGCCTCATAACCAGTGGAAAATTCTGCACTGAATCACACTGTCTGGCAAGGGCTGATCTGATGAAGGGCACTTTTATTAATTATGAAAAATAAACCAAAATGTCACTATTAGAGTATGAATTATTCCGCTTCGTGTCATGTCTAAGAACAAAGCAGTTAGGGATGCCACTGATTTTAAAATTGGGCTGACAATTATTTGAATGTTATACTGTATAAACATTAAATTGCAGATGTTAAAATGTTATACAATTTTGTCTTAATAAATTAAAAAAAACAGGATTAATCATTTGTTTTAAATGCTACAAGTACATTTTTGGCATCACAACATGTACAGTATGAAAAGTAGATATTAAATTGGAAAATTTCTGAAGATTGCCTAGAACAACATTATTGATATGTTATTTAAATACGAACTCTGAATGCTAAAAAATTTAGGAAACAAAAAAAAATATGCAATATCAATGGACATAGAACCCAACATGCATATCCCTAATAGCAGCAGCACTTCAAATTGTCTGTTGATACAAAATAAAATAAAAATAAAAATACATAAAACTGTGTATTCTACACACATTTCAACCTAAATATTCTAGACCAGAAAACATGCGTAGTTACACATAACCTACTCACCAAACGGGTAAAAACAGGAAGGATGTAAGCTCCAAACTTACCTAGAGAAGAGAAAAACAGAGAAATGATTTAATACAAAAACAAAGAATATCAATATAACCATTAGGACTGTAACAAGTATAAACAGTAACACACAGCAACAATGCACACATATATTTGATTGATTGAGTAAAAATGCAGATGCAGACTTCTAAATCTCGTGTGATGTTTGAAATAGTTTAAACAGAAGAGATCAGTGAGAACTACTCTACAGCTTTCACAGAGTAATGTGACCCCAATGACACATACAACTTCAAGAGGTTAATATAAAATAACATGAAAGCCATATCCCAGATTATTTTGATGAACAACAGCAGAACAGAAGGGCCCAAAAGGGCACTTGACCCAAAACAGTAGGAGCTCTTCATCAACCAGCTGACAGAAATTAATAAGTAGAGTCTATAATAACAAACAAATTTATATATATAAAAAAAAAATTCATAGAACTACTGATGCCTGGATACAGAACAAAACAGCTTGCTCCTGAATTGTTAGCCATCATCCTATAAACATACAATGTATTATTCATGAACCTATAGCATATAGTTTCTTCATAAATAAGAAAGAATTTCTAGCATTATTAGGAAGCAAGTGTAAGCTTAGCAACAAGTGATGAAATTTGCGAAGACATCACTGCTTTAATCTTGAGATTTTAATACTGACTTTCATTTAAAACTACTGGTATACAAAAATATTAGTGTGGCATCTCTTTGATCTGTTCATATGTTCATGTATTCATCTCACAGTTGAACCCGTCATTGGCCTTTTGAAGGATCAATACTTTTGAAACAAAGGCTACTGGAAATCAGCACACAGCAACAAAAGTAATGTCACAGAGCTAATGTTGCTAAAGCTACCATTGTCTCTGCATGTTTTCACTAATGCTGCCTTTAGGTGCTACCAGAATGATCGTAAATAGGATGGTAGTTATATGTGGTAGTTAAAAATGTTATTTGTAAGCAATGTGAAGTTAGTAACCAGATAAACCGTAACACTGGTATGCTGGAGCATGAGCTCTTAAAGCTCTGCAATACATTCTATGGTACCTTTAAACAGCTACCCTGTTGGAATTATTCTATTGATAGGAAAATCGAATAAAGAATAAATGCGAGACAAACAACAGACTCTAAAAGATTTAGGTCATAAGATAAGATGGAATTACCAGGCAGGGTTCTCCTATTTGATTGCTTGAACGAGGCTTTTCATAGGAGAACTATTGAGACCTTCGCAGCCCTGTGAGAAAGCACCAAGCTCTCCGTGAAGATGTCCTTCATTGTCCTCTATTCCTCAACCCAAATACTGAAGCGAATCGCAATCCTCTCTGCTCTCTGCTCCTTTTAATCAAGGTGGTAAAAATAAGACTATGAGCTGAATTCTCCATTAAGCCTCTTTTGTTTGCTTCTGAATAGCTTTTTCCGTGTGCTGAATCTATTGTTCCTGTGAAGGCCGGTTCATATTGCCAGCAGCCGAGAGAATATTCATGGCCCTACAGTACATTGTGATCAACTCAGCCGTTAATTCACCAGGTGTTCAAAAGAAACCGATCAACAGTCACCTTCAAAAATGGCCTGGGTAAAATTTTTACGTGCAGACAAGATCAGAACCCAGGAGATCACGGTTGTTGAAAATAAACCCAGCTGAATCTTATTCATGGGTAATCTCTAATTTTCTGTTGTCTTTTACAAGGTGTGAGTGTTGTGTTTACAATGCAGCGATACAGATGTGTGATGGGCTGCATAATTGGACAGTACTCATGGTGCCAAAAATAAAGCTGAGCGCAACAGTAGGAAAAAGAGGTGAAAGCCAAGGTTTTAGCCTTGTTAGAATTCCGACAGCAAGGTGCACTTCATTGGTCGCGACGATAAATCCGCAGAGCTACTTCATGCATATTCTAATGTGAGAGCTCTCTCACCCTCCACTGCATCACAGCAATAAGAATAAAATCTGATGAAATCCCAGGAGAAGGATGACGAAAGAGAGAGAGAGATACATGAGGCAACAACAGAAAAAGGAAGGATTGATAAATTAAAGGAACATTTCAATCGAAAGAGAATTCTATTATCATGTGTCAGTTCAACAAGTGTCTAGCAAGCACACCAATAAATACTAGCTACATTAATGACGGAATTATACTGCATGTGAACAAATAAAATGGAAACAAATATATAAAATCCTTTATAAAAATGGAGCCAACTAAATTAAGATTCACTGTATTTTTCATTGCTGTATCAGAATAAATAGATCCTGGTAAAGAGATCTCAAGAGGAGCATGTCTCATGTCATACATGTGAGCTGTATTTGATCTGTAGAAGGTTCCAGTGAGTGCTCTGTCAGAGCTTAGCAAAACTCTTTTGGGCTTCTTACAGCCGTCATACTCTCCGAACAAAAGTGATGCCTTTGAAAGGCGGTGTATCCGTACCTGCTTCTCACAACCTAGACACACGCACACACTTCCAAAATTTTAATAAAGCGCTATTCAAGCAGACTTGGCAGCAGCAGCAGAAGCAGAATTTCCATTCAAAGACAAGGCTGCAGATGTGACAGTTTATGTACGGCTTTCAGTTTCTAATGCTGAAGTGCTGTATGACTGTTAGATGGAAATGCGGTACTTTCTCAAATTACCATAGTGCATTAAATATGCATGATTATATTACACAGTCAAAGCATGTTAGCCCGGCAATTGATTATATAATTAATAATTTGTGTTACAATAAAAAGGTAAACATCTTAATCACATTTTAATTCTTTGACTTTTAAAGTGTGTTAGAAGTTGAAACGGATAGAAAGTGATACGGATGGAAAAATAGAAAATTCAATACAAAGTTGTTTTTAAATACGGCAAGAAAAAAAATTACTTATTATTCTCAACCAGTAACAAAAAGAACATGCATGCCAATATTTTCCGATGTGCAGTCTCCAGTAATAAATGGCTCAATTCATTTTAATCTAGTGATTTTGACCCTACTTCACTTCAGTACAATATATCTGACTAAATCAGCACGCTCAGTAATGCTTTTACATTAAAGTGCATTTAATTAGAAAGAAACTCCCCGAGGATCATTCTCTGTGCATAACCCAGCTAATACATATTTAATGAAAAACAGCATGTCACTCTCATAATGGGTTTTCAACAATCCTTGGATTCATGATATTATGCATAAACAGTCATTCAAATGGCTATCTCTGTGTGTGTGTTTGTAATGCAGGAATACATCTATATCTATTTAACGGAAATAAACAGTCAAAAATCTATTTTTCTCAGTCAGTTTAAACGTGTTTGGTACATGCTGCAGTATATGGAGGTGTTGAAATGAGCTGTGAAATTCAGCAGAAGACTTCGACCTTGGGGACATAGGCCTACTCGGGCTAAACAATTATGTGCTTATTGTGCGTTGTGTTTCAATTTCAATTAAAAGACATCGGCGTGGTTCTATGATTTACTAAAACAAACTGCCAGAAGAGAATTCAGCTTTAATTTCCTCAGTGAGAAATTCTCAATTCTATGAAACCAGTATTGCATAGCAGTATTAAATATTAATACAGCAACATGGGAGACTCCATTACAATTTCTGAGCCTCCCATATAAACATCAATTAGATCGTCTGGTCTCATTTTTCCCAAACCAAATGATGAGTGAGACAGCTTGAATCAGCAGCTCTGATAAAACCTATGGGAGCTTCCCCTCAGCGGAACCTAAACCCAAGAGTTATGACGCTCATAAATAATAAATTATCCTAAATGAATAATCAGGACCACATAATGAGCACAGATAAATATTCATTATTTCCATGAGGGAAGGTATTGATTGGAGGCTGCATTGGTTTCTCAAGGGGTGTCTTTCCAAAACAACATCAAAGTGAAAGTTTAACAGAAAGAAAAAAGTCCTGTGGTAAAACACGGCTATACCACTGCACAACTGGATTGCTTTCTTCAGTAATCTCTCTCTCGCACCCCTCTTTATCCCTCCCTTTTTCCCAGTCTCATTAGCTTGTAAAGCCTGTAGAAATATTGCGCCGAGACTGACCTATAAATCTGAGATTGCTGAAATGGGATGATGCCTGTTTAAAATTATTACTCTGCTTCTGCAAAAGAAAGAAAGACTCATGTGACTGGTGTTGGGCATGCTCATAATTACTTCCTGGTGAGAGGTTAGCTAAAAAGATTTAATGGCCAACAGGTCGGAGAGATTCCAACTGCTGGTTTGATGTTCAGCTCTTTAATACTGCTTAACATTTGCATTTTGCCCATTGTGCTAATTAATTTTCAGCATCGCTAGTATGTAGAATACCAAGCAATTTGTGCCCCCTATTAACGCAGTAATTTGTTGGTGGTAGACATTAAGATGATGGTTGGAGTGGAATTCTGCTGAGGCTTCAACAGATGGCATTGGAGTATTAACTGAGCAACAACAAATAGCCTTAAATTAGCATCTGGGATGAGAGAATTGGCTGCCGTTGTACATGAGTTTAAGAATTTTATGCGAGTGTTTAAATGTTTTATTTATTTATATTTTTGTCTCATGAACTATCAGAGCCTAGTAAGGCCTGGTTCACACGGGACGATTTTAAAATTGTCGGCCGATTTTCCAAACCTGAGAGACCCCACACACGGCGATAAAAAATCACGGGTCTAACAGTTTTGTTCATTCAGTGTGTGGTGTGCAGCCACACGGCAATATCAACACATCACACACAAACCGATTTGACTCCCGAGCATTCCCAGGAGCATTCGCAAAATCCCTCGAGATCAAACCTGACTTCAGAGTAAACAATAATGGCGGACGAAGAGGATGCAGTGGATATAGTTTGTGCTTTGTTTTTAACGAAAAAAAAAACATAAGAAAAACAAGAAAAGGCGATAAAAATCGGCCTAATTATCCTGCCGTGTGAACCAGCCTTAAGACTAAAGCATGCCTTCATCAACACCAAACCAGGAAAGCGTTCTTCTAACATTTATTAATTCAATCAGCATTATATATTTGTGATTTCTTTTATAGCGTGCATGAAGAATTACATTTCATATAAAATAATCATGCTTTTAAGGTTAAGGCTACTTTACACACTATGTTTTACAATTATTAACATATTTAACAGGGGCAAATATATAGTGAAGAAAAAGGTTCATTAAAATTAGGTTCATTCCTGGAATGAAACCAAGCCTGAAGGAATCTCTCGTCGCTTCAAAACAAAAGAGATTATTGAAAAAAAAAAAAACTGGAGGAAAAGCTCTGCTTATCCCTCCTCTCTCCCTGAAGGCTTCTTTAATTATTTTCATCCATTCCTCTAAATCCTCCGGTGATTTGTGCCTGGTGACATCATGCAAAATGGATGAGAGCAGTTGAGGTGGCATGCTAAGCACTTATTCAGTTTCCACAGGAAAATCACATTCACGTCAAATGATGATGTATTACAGATGAGGGATGCTGGAGAACAAGCAAAGGGGAGTATTGGGTTATACGGTTAAACAATGTGTTTGTTTCTCAAGCAGGGGTTAGAATTGCAAGTCAGCAACTGATAAAACCTAAACAATCAAAACATTCAGCAAATCAACATGGCTAGATGTGAGACTGAATATTTCATGAAAATCAAGTGTCCATGATATAACTAAACACAGGTGAAAATGATCCCATAAACCAGCATTATAAAGAGGCCTCCTGGAAATCTACGTGAATGTTTTTTAAGACACACCAACTAATCGATTATCTACTTTCATGATGCGTAAAATATTTCACATTTTGGACACGTAAAATGTCATGACTATGACATTACATGACATTTAGGCCCAATCCCAATTCTACCCCTTAGCCCTTCCCCTTTCCCCTACCCCTCTGTTTCGCGCGTTCACGTGAAGGGGTAGGGGTGTCTCGATTCTCTTTTGGTTGGAGGGGAAGGGGTAAGGGGAAGGGCCAGATAGCCCTTCAAACGAAGATTTTATCGGGACCACACTTCAAACGAAGGGGGAATTGTGAGTTCATATTAATGGTCATGTTACTCAAAGAAATGTTTGCAAAAAATCGCTGATATTTGCTAACGTCATATAATTACAGACTGCATGATAGTGCCACAGCATATGTCTGATCAGGGAGATAACTGCCGTAGATTAACCCCCCCCAATAATTATAAATCGCTAAACCATTTTCTCAAATATTGCCTATTCGAGAGAAAGAGAGAGAGATGGAGGATGCGTGTATTCGGGTCTGTGCGTTTATCTTTTTAGAGTGAGTTTACTTAAGAACAACGATTGTATCGGATTGTATGTGGTATAAAATAGAATTGGGATTGTGCCTTATAGTGTTACAAAATATTACTATTTTAAATGAGTTCTTTTTAACTTTTTCTTTATCAAAGAATCTTGAAAAATGTCACTGTTTGCTAAAAATGTGATCTGAAGCAGAACAGCTGTTTTCAGCTACAACAACAACAGAAATAATAAGAAATGTTTCATGAGCACTACATCAGCCTATCAGAATCACGTATCACTGAAAACACATAAAAATCTGCATTTCACAAAATAATGCAGCCTTGATGCCAAATTTTGAACAGTATCGATTTAATTAGTAAATAAGCAAGGACTGATTTGTGCATACACATTTGTAAGTTTTTTCTTTTACTGAATAAATAAACAAATATGGAGGTATAGTGTATCTGTGTAGTGACTTATTCCCAGCTTGATTTTTGTGTGTGGTGAGGACTAGTGTTAGATGTTGGTACACACGTCTGTGGTGGTGGATGAAGGGACACAGCTAGCAGAAACAGTTGAACAATCTGGGACTCTGGATCTCACACTCAGATCAATAATTAAACAGAAGACATGCACTAATGAGGACCTGATGCTATTTAGAACATAACACTTCAGCTTGGGAAAGATGCTCAAACATACAGACCAACACAGCTTCTGTTCAAATCTCTGTGTTTAAATGCATTCTGTTTTTAATGCACACCGCTTTCCCTCACTTTGCGCCTCCTGTTTTCAACCCAATTTCTCTTTGAAGCTCGACAGTCTTTGTCTTTTTGTAATTCTCTCTCCACACTTCCTTTTTGAGGACTGAATTGTTTTTGAAGGCTCTTAAAATCCTGTTATACTCTCCAAGGGCGGATTATTATTCTAGAACGCTACTACTGGCATACGTACGGCAAAAAATAGGTCAAATTCATTGTAACTAAAAGAACCATAATAAATGCAGACCATTAACAGACGTAAATAACCCTTATTTTTTTTCCTGACAGCTTTTGCGTAAATAATGGATCTGGAAAGCAGCAGATAACATATTGATATGTCTTCTAAAGGAGGAAATTGACCACAGCAATAAGGAAGGTTACTGACCACATCCATCACGCCACCAGAACTCTCTCTCTCCTCCTCGGTTTAATGGGACTCGTTAATCAGACTGGAGTCCCATCCATGACAAAGATCTGTCTGACATTGACAAATTTACCCTTACACCTGAAAATAATGACACAGCAAGTGCTTACAGACATGCATGGCAGCCTATGATACTCTATGTCATGTAAATTATGACAAGCCATTTTAAAAAACTGTAATTGATGATTGACAGCACACAGGAGTGTTTTTATCTGAAGTTGTTCCTGAAGAAATATCCTCATATACTGCAGCGAAGTTTTTTGTGACATGTTTTGCATCATTTTAAATAGAATCACAGTTTGATTAAAAAAATAATTGAGAGGTAAAAAACCTTCAAGCATTTTGATATTTTAAGTTAAATTCTAGGTCTGAGACAAGATTACAACAATAAATCTATATATAAACACATTTGAAAAGTAGTAAAACGGCATGTCAAAACAGCCCAGTTTATAACAGAATATCATCAATCACTGCTTGTATATGTGTGAGAAGAAAGAAAGGGGAAAAGACTAATCTAGTTTTATTTTGGTCCAGCATCTGTAGTGTGGCATTAATGGTGTGGGGTTAGTACGGCTTTACTGTCTCACGCCCAGATCCACACACATACAGCAGAACAGCCAGATAAGCTTATCAGAAATCACCACAACCATGAAGTTAATCTCATTCAGACCGCAAACTGACTGCAACTTGCAACGAAACAGAGATTGCTAGTGCTATTTGGGCTGAGAGAAAATCTCCTGGAGACGTTACTGAACTCGTTGACCTGAGGAACAATACAGACCGAGACTGTATCCAAGCATGTAAAAGTATGGGTCACAATTCATATTTTTAACATATACACACACTTTTCTCTTTATCCCTCATATAATTTCTGCTCCATTTCCTCCCACCAACTGTCTCATGCAATGTTATACACAAACTTGCCACTGAACAACTTTACTGAACAATCTCTTGAATACCAAACTCTCCTCATTCTTACACGGTTAAGTGAGAGCGACAGTAACCATGATTGTAACATCAGCAGAGCAGCCTGTTCTTTGAGTTGTACAGGTTTGATCTGTTCTGAGTCCAGATAATTGCATCTGATTCTGTCTGTTAGATAAACTGGAAGAGGATTATAGGGATACTGAATATCAGCTCTTCAGGAAAAGGTAATTACAGGTCTTGCTGTGTTCCCCTGTGATTTCATTAGCCCTCTGAGCGCACACACACACACACACACACACACACACACACACACACACACACACACACACACACACACACACA
This sequence comes from Carassius auratus, assembly GCF_003368295.1. Taxonomy (NCBI): domain Eukaryota; kingdom Metazoa; phylum Chordata; class Actinopteri; order Cypriniformes; family Cyprinidae; genus Carassius; species Carassius auratus. The sequence continues at coordinate 13,498 of NW_020524547.1, forward strand.
CACACACATATCTATGTACGTGAACTTAACTTGTTTAATCATATCAAGCCATGTGTGTCTTAGCTCAATGCTTCTTAACTGATTTTGCATTAAGACTCATCCAACAACTAAACAATATAAAATAAAAAAAATTATATATTGTATAATGCATGCATTTAAAAGTGACAGATGAATTATTGCCAGTTTAATTTCATTACACTGACAACCAAATAAGATATGGGAAGTGTTTCCTCTTTCTTTATAAAATATATATATTTAATATTGTGATCCTATGCATGATAGTAAGTTGAGTTTTTATTTTCTTTTAGCATCAGAATAGATCTGAACTTTTTAGGTGGTGACCAAAAGAGAGCCACTGTGTTAGCTTACCCTACTATATTATACTGCACCTAACCCATAGAGAGAAGAGAGAGGAAAAAAAGAGAGGTGTGTATTACAGGATGTGATATATTACACTTGACAAATCGTATAGGTCGCTCCAATGTACCTTTCAAAAGAAATGGGAAATGACTTTCCGTTCTGTTAATACAGAAGCCAGGCGAGGATATTATCCACTTCTAAGTACTGTAGAGATGAGAACTGCTGCAGGGATAGCAAACAATATTTCACACTTCTGATCCAAAGACTCCAGTGGACATATCACCTCTCTCTCTCTCCAACCTTCGGTGTTATTGCTGAGTGGGCTTGATGTTATGCCGACTTGAGCTGTCAAGGTTTCATGTTCATTGTGGCCCTGGTCATTGTCATGACATCTGCCTAGTGTATGCAAGCATGTGTACAAGAATATCTGTGCTTGTGGTACAGATTTACCAACCGTCTTATTTTTCTATGTAGTACATTGATGTACTGTGTGTATGGTAAAATATTAAACATAGTAGGCACATATAAACTGCAAAATAGCACAGACACTGTCTGCAAAATGTTTGGAGTAATTCAGTTTTAGAAAGTAGTATCTTAAGCTCATCAAGGCTGCTTTTATTTAATTTTAAAAAATGCAGTAAAACAGTAGTATTATGAAATAGCATCACAATTTAAAGTTACTTATTTCTATTTGAATATATTTTAAAAGTAATTTTTCAGCCGCCATTCCTTCAGTGGCGCATGATCCTTCAGAAATCATTCCTCTGATTTGGTGCAGAAGAATCATTTCTTATTATTTTAAGCAGTGCTTCATATTTTCCTGGGGAAAAAAAATGTCTGGAGTTAGTAAAATAAAATAAAAAACACAAAGTGGTAAACAGGCAGTGTGAACATAACCATGTGCACTCATGTGCACTATACTTCTCACACTCTTCCCTCACTCCCCCTCTCATTTAAAACACAGGCTGTACTCACACGGGTGACAGGCCAAGTCTTGGCTGTCAAAACACTCGCGGCAGGGGACGAGCCCAGCTGAGACAAACAAAGCCAAACGGGCCACGCTCGGTCGCCATTCACAGTCTGAAGGCGAAATATTTAGACAGCTTGTTGCATATTAGTTCACCAAAACAACATATTTGTATATCAGACAACATAGCAAATGATGAAGAAAGGATGTTACTGTCTTGTAATTTGTCCAATTAGACATTCACATTGATCAGTCGTCAGTTACGCAGATGCAGCTTTATTGTTTGGTTGGTATAAATACCTTCCTTAAAATACTAATTTTCTGTGCTATTCTTTCATATTGCTCTTGGAAAACTTTTTTTTCACACCTTTACACATACTCAATGCCCTAGAATTCATGCTTGTCCACATTAACGTCTGGACACTTTGTAACCTGAGGACAGCAGTTCTAAAACCCTGCGGAGTCGCAAGCTCACACGTACCCTGTTTGAACTTAACCACGCATACTGTATTCACTGAAGCACAAACCTAAGGGACAAGCTTGACAGTAATAAACAAGTCTGATGGACACCCACAAACCTGCACATTTAAACCCCACCACCACCACACACACACACACACACAAACCTCTTGTAGCAAAATGTTAACATCCAAGTAGTGACATTTTAGCCAGGACAAACTTCCTTGGAGACACCAATCTGGCAGTGAAGCCTAAATGTTACGCTTGGTTTGCCTTGTCCCCTGACCTGTAAATAACAATGCTTGTCAAATACAGAGCCTGTGCTTCCTGGTGTCCTGCCCAGGTCTCAACCCTGATCAAAGAGTCACACACACACACACACACACACACACACACACACACACACACACACAAAGACTCAAAATGCACACAGGCTTAGAGTTCACAATATAAATTCTAGTAAACGGTCTACATTTAGCAAATGCACTCAATACTAAAAACTAAAAAAGTCCATACTGTCAAAGATCCACCTGAATGAGAAACCTGCAGAAAACAAATCCATCAGTGCAACTAAATTCATTCTTAAACATCCAGTAAGAATTATTTCTTCAGTGAGGGGAGTTTAATAGAGTGGGAGTGAAAATGATGGTGTGCTGTTCACGCTTGAATGCTTCTGAACTTTATAATTGACTCCATTAATTTACTCTTACCTGAGCCAAACAGTTTCACAGCACTTTCTGCATGACTGCATGACAAGTGCCAACTCTGAATTCTAAGTGCTGGCAAAACCAACATCTGCACAGGAAAGGTGGTTGTTTATTTTCGTTTCTATAAAAAGGATATTTAGCCAGTTCAAACAGAAATAAATAGAAATAGCTATCAAACTGTAATGATTAACATGCAGTATGTTATACCTACATTTTTTCAAAACTCCCAAAACATACCTATACATACAAATGACTGCAGTTTCCAGCTGCAAGGAACACTAAATGTAAAGCACTGACAATTTTTATTCCTTTTCAGACAAATTATGATTACAGGTTCAGAAGATTATCGATTAATAAAGACTTTTGTGCCAACACTTAAAAAATACTATGCTACAGACCACAATACACTTTAACCTTAGGGTATGATTTGTAAAATAATATATTTTGACGTTCATAATATACAACCATCAGTGTATGTGTGGCTTATCCTATGTAGTAAACTTGCTCTGTAGCTCACCCGGTACAACGCACTTGCAATGCAACTCAATGCATTTTTAACATCACTTACATGACATTCTGCTTTGAAAGTGTCACAAAACATGCAAGCAGCAACATAATATCATTTTGCAGAAATGTCACCACAGGCACGTTTTTACAACAATCCTGGGTAAGTAAAAATAATAACATGGCAAAATCTGGTGCAATCATTCTACACAAGCTGTAAAAGATTCCTGGCTATATGAGCATTAGCGATACAGTATAAATCTTTATTTGTGTTTATCAGACTCCCCCAATAACTACTACACCAAGGACTCTCATCTTCTCATTAGCCCTCTTTTGAACCAAGACAAGATCAAAGTCTGGAGACAGGGCTGAAGGTCACCAGGGTTTGATAAAGTTCACCCAGAGCATGACAATGACAGATAGAGAAGAGAGGGAAAGAGCTCAAAGGCAGAACAAGGGCAGTGGAAAAACAGACTTTTTGAAGCATCTGGAGATGACTTGTGTCAGCAGTCATGACACCTGATGATCCTCCCATCATTCCAGGAAATCACACGAGGAGATCCAATGCTCATATATTGTTCTTTGAATTCTTCAAAAGCAAACAGCTCAATTTCAGTCACAGCTTTTCACTATGGAACAATATTTTTTAACTCAAACCAGTTTATGCCACTACAATAACAAATCAACAATAATGCGAATTTCAACTGTTTTAAGTGCTCAGTGTCTGAGAGTGAAAAACAAAAAAGATGATAAAAAAAGCATATCAAATTTTCTTTACAATTTAACTTATTTTTCTAAGAGTGGTCTGCCTTTTACCTCTTAAACGGTGTCAGTTCACATCTAATATTTCCCGTTGTTTATATTCACACAAAACAAAACTGACTTTTTTTTTTTTTTGCTTTATCAGCATGTGAGAGACAGGAACCAGGATGCTTGTGTGTCTGTCTCTCTCACAAACACACACAAATTGGCCTCATTGGCAGACAAATCATTTGCTGTTCTACTTAAAGCTTCTCTTATCACACTTTGGCTTCCATGAGTGGTACGCGCTCACTCACACATTCACACAGGCTGTCTTTTTCCCCCAAAGCATCTGATCAGTGGGGTGAATCGGTTAATGTGATGCAGGCACACTCATATTTCTATCATACCTTTTCAATGTGTGTTGTGGGATGAATCGCTTATACTAAAGTAAAGCAAAGCTGCAGTTTTCATGCAGTTCATCATTTGTTAACAGAAGTTCCTTTCCTCCCAAAAGCCTTCATTTAATCAAACACCCACAGCCTGTGATATAATCCCAATATGAACTTTCTATCACCCCTTTTTAAATACATACTCATTCATATTCAAGCTAACCATAACCTGCTTATGGATGAAGAGCACAAATGCGACAAGGAAACAGTCTTTTTATCTGCCCCTGCAGCATTCCAAATCGGATTAGTTCAACTAAAAATAAAATTTCTCTCAATATTTACTTAACCTCATATCATTCCAAACCTGGTTTGTGAAAAACAAAACAACAGACAAACAGATGAAAATGTAAGCTGTTTTCTAGAGAAAATTATTCATCCATTTTGAAGCCTGGTATTGAAAAGGAAAAAATATATATATAAATAAAATCCACTTTCATTTCATGCACAAGAACAGCTAAGACATTCCATCCAACATTCAACATTTGTGTTTCATTAAAGAATGTAAGAAATACAGGTTTGGAATGACATGAGTAAGTGAGTAAGTGAATTTATATTGTTTACTGTGCCTTTTAATGACAACTTATGACACAGGTGTAAAGAGAACTTTGTAAAAGTTTGCAAAAGAAAAAGTTGTAAAATCCAGTTGCTGAGTTCTACTTTATTTAACTTTGAAGGTGAAGGGTGCAGTATAAGGAGCTTTATGTCTGACTTATGCTAATAGCAGAGAACATGTCATGCCCATCTTCAAACTTTCACATGCAAAATTATGAGAAATACGGTTCACTTCAACAGCACCCAAATCTACATAAACGTCTTTCAACAAGCATTTTACTTTCAAAATGGAGAATAAGGAGGGAACAGAATTATAAAGAGCAAATACTGCAGAAATTAGTCTGACATGAAGAACAATCTTTAACTACATCAGTATGAAAAACACTGTTAAATTATAATTTTTATTTTACTAACAAAATTAAATAAATGAAAAACAAAAATTAATGTGCACTGGCATTTAAAATCAATTTAATTTACAGCAGCAGAGAACAGTCAAATGAAGTATGAATATAAATGAATATAAAACAGCAGTTTGGTTCATCGTCAAGGATGTTGTCTGTTGACTGCTAATATCTTAAATCAATTAAATGATAAATGGCAATAATAAAAGGTCCTAATCATGGTATAGTTGACACCAGAGTTTATTTAGTTTGTCTGAAATGGGGTTCTAGACTTCTATTCGCTGGTATGGTAGAAATCCAGCCAAGCGTGTGCAAGTGAACTACTATTACAATTTGGCAGTGTACTATAATGTATCTCTTATAAATATTTATCTCTACAAGCAGTTCCTTAAGTGAGAAGTGTGTATTCTTTGCATGTATTGGAATGTATCCAATTCAAGTGCAATTCTAGGCAGTAAAAGCAAAAATGTAAATAACCAGTGAAGCTGGCATCTTGAGTTGTTATCTAATAATGGTGTTAATAAGCCATCACTAGTGCTGAGACTACACATGTTGATGATGCAAACATATCAGGGTAGCAAGCTAAGAATGACAAGAAACCTTTGGGGGACCAAGCAGCCAGACCCAGATTCATCTTCTGTTGCTTAGCAGATGTCATAGTGTGCGATGCAAGACACACACACACACACACACACCTGAATGTAAACAAACACTCCATACAGTCCTGATTCCAGAGGTGGTACAAGATGACGGCATAGAAACGTGATCATGACGTAAAACTACTTCACACTGACAGCTAAAGCCCAGTGCAATAGACACATTATACACAGATGCGCACTGACACAAATGTGACAGAGGCCAAACTGACTCAAGAAAACACACTTCAGAAAATGTCCATGTTGTGCTCAGTTCAGACTCAGTGGAAGAAGGCGAAAACACAGGTATATGCACAACAAAATTATAAGATAGGTAAAATAATAATAATAATAATATAAAAAAATAAAGCATGTATAAATAAATAGGTGATGCATCTCACTGCTTGTTCTTGCGAAAATGCAAATATAATATATGCAGAGGGATGGATGTGTTAAATAACAGATTTATGAGTGGGAGTGCACTGATACCTGGTCTGGTGTCATCTTTCGAATTCGGTTGACATGCCATGCTTTGAATTCGGGGCATTTTTACTTGTAAGCAAAGCATGTAGTCATTTGAACTTGGTGCTATTAAGTGGACTATGTGAAACACAAGCACTTTGTTTTGAAACACATTAAGGCATGTGTCACACACTTTATAAGATGTTTTATCCTGCCAAAGCAGTCAGCGTCATGCATATTAAAAAGCAAGAGGTTTATAACAGCTGGTCCATTATCATCTAATGATACACATTTGTGGGTGTATAAATCAAATCCTCTCGCATTTGATGTTCTTATACTCAGCAATAAATCCTAGAACAATGGCTATTTTTGAAAGCATATTTCATGCTAATGGAATGACGTGGCATAAAAATGTTGACTGGAGTGTTTTGACATGACATGGGATGCTGGGTTATAGAAAGACTTTTAAATAGGGTCTTGCTTTAAAAGCCCCACCAGTTCAGAGATGGTGAAGGCTTGTACTGATCGATTAGCCCATGCCATTTTGATGAAAAGTTTTATAAAGTTAGTCTCAGGCATACTGGGCTCAGGGTCAAAGATATGGTTCTGAGACAATCTGATTTATACAATGAGAAGAAAGAGATGAGATGGGACTCACTGCAGCGGTGAGTACATAAACTAAAAGGGCCTAATTTAGTGTGTCTATTATAACAAGTGTTTGAAAGAACCATCAAGAACCAGCAAGATTAACTGCATATTCAAATTAATCAACAGTAAATACCCATGACATAAAGTATAGATATATATGAGTGAGATGAATTTTGACACTGGAAAAACATCTCAACAGTCTGAATCAGTCCTGGAATTGAAAGCTCAAATGAAAAGTCACGCACACTCTTAAAAACACCACAATCACTTTAAATGAGCCCTCCCTGTTTTCCATTTGGGACTGATCACAACCCCAGCTCTGCTGCTGCCTCGCTCTGTCAAGCTTCACAGAAACCAGCCACAAATTGGCTGTAAATAATAAAGTACTATTGTATTTTAATGGAGCAACAGTGCTGTCTACAGCCAGACGCATAATGGGGAGACATTTAAAGACTCAAAGATAAAAAAAACTGTGAGGTCTGTGAAGATGGGAATGTTGTGGTTGTGTACTTTTGCTTGCTGCACAATTTTGTTTTGAATAACAAACATGCAATTATTTCAACCCAACTTGGTAAATAAAGCATGTAGAACATCTGGAGTTACGAACCTACAATAGCCAAAATGGCCATATTTCCATTCACCCAAATGGCTCTATTCGTGGTGAAGTGTAAAAATGTGTGAACGCTTTACTGTAGTCATTCCGTTTTAAACTATTATGCAATTACAATGAAACACACCATTTCATCTGCTCAGTCTTTATTTGTGTGGTCAGTAAACTGGAATAATAATTTGCTTTAAATTATTTGCTAATGCAATGTAACGGTCTTACCACTTGGACCACTTTCACCCATTAAATATAAAAATAAAATAAGAGTTTAAACCATTTGCCATAAAACAGATGATATTTTCTGTCCTTTCCATTTAGACATCTCATGGGATCTATGGCTAGCAACTTTCTGGATTAAAGTCTGAAATATAATCCTGTCTAAAATTTCAACATGAACAAAGTGCCTTCATCCACTCATAAAGACGTCTGTGACCCAAACAGAACTTGAAAAAAAAACCTTGTTAAAAAAGTCTCTACATAATCCTTATAATTGCTCAAATGCAATTATTATAGCATGTCCTATAACAAACTAGAGCCTGAACATGCAACTTTGTACAGTTCTGGTGGAAAGAGTTTTGATGCCGTTTAAGTTAATGTTTTGAGCACAGACATTTGTATAATTGGAATCTGGGGTAAGATATTTTCAAATGGGTTTAGCAGGTGGAATCTTATGCCACATGGCTTTAAACCTCGTGCATGGGTGGCACTGTGACCCTTCATTATGTTCATTAGGTTTAATGGTCTTGAACCGCACTAAGTGTGAGAAAATTACATTGGAGCAGGTCATGAAAAATTACTGCAGCTGTATCGACCAGGAAAGAGATATGTGTTAAAACAACAGATAATTAAAGAAATGTATTTAGCTTATAGCTACACACCACACTAAATGTTTAAATGAATAAACAACCTGAGGGAAGCATTAAAAAACATAAATAACCATCGGCCTGTCTGGGTATTTCAACAAAATATTGAGTGTGTGCTGTCTATTTGTATATCCATCTCATATTACTGTATATTATCAATTTACCAATGACTGGTTTGTGATCTATTAAATTTTAGTGGTGCTATTGTAATGATGTAATTTTCCTAGTTGAAACTCCATAAAACAGTATACCAATCCACGTTTCTTTTTAAAATAATCAGCCTATACTCACACCAATGTACCAAATCTGTGATATTGTAGCAAGGAAAGTCCCTTTTTAGAGCAATTTGCTCTTAGGGAAAAAGCTTCACACTAGGGTGTGTTTCAAGCTCTTTGCGACACAGCTTTTATTTACGGAGCAGAGACTAATGGCCACAGCACAGCCTATCATTTTATTAGTTCAAAGAGGTCTGTCAGAAGCATATTACTCACCGCAGGGCTCTCTCAATGCTGCATCTATAAGAAGAAAGAAGAGAAAGCGACAGACAGAGAGAGAATAACATCTAACACGAGAAATCCAATATTTGTCAGAAAGGTTGACCATGACACAAACCACTTTAATGGAAGTGCCGAGTTGCTAAGATGTGATTAACTCAATGATATTCTAAAATGCATAACAATTTAGTCCATTCTAATACGGAATGGCTTTATGACAGCATTTAGAAAGATTATAGGATCTGTCCATGTCCGTCAGGGTAGTTCGGAATGTTCAGAAGCAGACAGGAAATTAGGAACATTTTCATCAGCGAGGCCAAGGAAAAATGACCTTTCCAATTTCCTGTGACACCCTTCCACTTCCTGCTCACTCTGTGAGTCTGACAAATGAGCAAGGCTGAAAAAATAAATAAAAAATGACTGTCTTCAGGTGCTAAATGCATCTAATCGACTGGAAACAGATTTGAACTCCTCACAGCATGCTATTGTCTGCTAGCGAGCCGTGCGGAGCTCAGTGGAAACCGATACACTGAGGTCCAGCTCCATGGAGCCCACAAAGATGAGATAAACAGAGTAATTGGTTCTCCACACTCTCTCAGATCAGCTCAGCAATATGGGGCCACATAGCACATCGCTTTCTTGCCAAGATATACATCATGTCCAATAAATGCCACTGGCGAACACAGAGAAATTAGGATTAGTTTACAATCTTGAAAACACTATAAATCAGTTGGCTGATTGATGAAATCAAACTAAGTATTTAATTTTTTCTGTTAAGGCCCGTTCACACCAAGCACGATAACTATAAAGATAACGATAAATATATAGTTCTAAAAATCGTTCTCAATATTAAAGAATAGCGGAGTCCACACCACAACTATAACGATAAAAGCAAAGAAGAACGATATCGTTGGAATCACCTTCAGAACGTTTTTTTTTCTGATGAACAATAAAAACATTGCCAACCAATCAGAATCAATCCTGCTGTAATGAGCTCGAGAATTTAAAGCAGCAGACGTGCGTCCACTTAGAATACACAAACAATATCGTTCGCTGGTGTGGACGCTAATATCGTTATCTTTATAGTTATCTTTATAGCTATCGTTCTTGGTGTGAACGGGCCTTTACTTGGTATGAATTTGCAGAAAGACCTAGAATAGAAATTTGGCTTCAGATTCTCAGTTCCAGCTGCTCCATTCTAACTGACCTTGCCTCTTCAGAGTCACAGAGTGCCGTTGCAGCAGAGGTACTTCCAATAACTGATTTCATGGTTCAGAGCATTAGTGCAGAGATGCTATTAACCATTACGATCATGTATCTCTGGAGAGGTTTCATAACAGCTTGTTAAGGGAGTGGAGTCTCTTCAATACTATGTTTTATGGTCTCATATTCTAAAATAGTGCACATCTACAACCATTAAAGTTAAGGGCCCAGAGCTGCCCATCAGTACAGCAGATTAAATGCAGCTAAACCCTGACCATGACTCTCATGCTGACTAAGTGTATTAAAGAGCAGTCATTTGCATTATTATACTATTTTATGTGTACCTCTATGCATAGACACCGATCCGGTGGGTGCTCAGGGGCTCGAGCACTCACGGAAAAACACGAGATAGTCTCAGTTAATTTTAACCAATAAAAAATGGACTGCAGCTTGTACAACTATATTCTCATTTTCATAGCTCATTTGAGGCAGTTTTTGGCATTATATTAATGGCAAATGTCAAGAGTGCATTACTGTAATACGAGAGGGTGCCAGCATGAATCTGTTGGCTTGCAGCGGGCTTGCTCTCCTATATAGAGATCATGGCTCTGCGCTCCCTCAAATATTACGTGTGCATTTTATTTAGTGAAGCGCAGCCTACATAGAAAGAATGTGTGTATTATTTGGTAACTAAATAATGTATTTGGAGTCCATGTGTTTCACTTTGCACAATACATTTTGTGTAGTGAATTCATCAAATACTGGTGAAAAAACATCTGAAACATAAATTGATGCCTATGCCTCTATGTAAATATCATTTTAACCGTATTTGACATCTTCTCTCACTGAACCTGGCAGCATCAGAAGGAATCTTTACTGTATTTCGGTCCATTTATAAATTATAAAATAATTACTGCAATATAAATAATAATGGAATAAAAACAATGCAATATACTAGACTAGAGCTTAAGAATTAAGAACAAAAATACATCGTAAAAATTGGGTAAATTAAAAGTTTGGTTCAATTAAAAATTTGACAGTCCCCACTGATGAGCTACTAAATATACTGTAGAAACATAATTTTCTGTAAAGCGGCATTGCAAAGATTTGAATCATGAAAAGTGCTTTACAAATAAACTTGAAATTCAATTGAATGTGAATTGAATGTTAATTTCCACAAAGAATTTGGTTCCATTAACCGTTCCCATAAAGAACTCAACACAATCAGTGCATCCAGAAGAATTCACTTAAGAAATATTTATTGAAAAGTCATTAAAATGAGTGTGAGTGTGTGTATCTGTGTGTGTGTGTGTGTGTGTGTGCAAACACACCTTTTGCAATGTCCTCAAAATTGTGAATGGGGAAAACACAAAAGAACAACAAAACAAGGCAAAGCAAAAGCAAAAACAAACAAACAAAAACAACAACAAAACACAAAACGAAACAAAGCAAAAATACAAATAATAAGATAAATAAAAGCAAACCAAGAACAAAAACAAAAATCCAAAATGCAAAGATATGATCAGATGAATGACAGGTCTAGAGTGAATGCTCTCTGATTTATCACTCAGGCTTGTGGAATAAAACTGACAGTGCTGTTCAGATCTCACAATTCAGTGGAGAATTAATATAAATTTTATTCTGTATAAAGAACATGTGAGAATAAATCGGTCCTCAAATACCAATGATAACAACAAGCATCCACTCTCTTGTCTCATGTGGGACACTCTTCTTCGGTGTTTGAAACAACGCCACCACTCTCACCCTTTTGTGCAACAGCAGCTGCTCCGGGCATGTGATCTTAGCTCAAATCTGATTGGATGGCCAGTTTCATCTGATTGGATGAAACTGTTGTTCGCGGAACAATGGGGAAAAATATTGACACACAGGACAGAAAAAAAAAATCGTAGCTTTTTCGCACCGGGGATGATCGCGCTTGGTGTGAATAGCCCCATTTACTTACATTCCACTACTGGTCATATGATCTTTATACAACCATGCATGTGACAAACAAAAATCTTGAATCATTAGGGATCTATTGTTTCGATTCAAAATGGTCATTGTACCGAACATTCGCGCCGTTTTTCGCGATCTGTGTGAAAAGGCCTTAAGAAGGCATAAGGAATTGTAATTCATTGGTGGTGATGTTAAATACTGCAGCTTTGCTTACACACAAACACACACACCAAGCACATAGGCACTGAAGGCAGGCAGAATCTGTGCCAGTGAATGTTGAAGCAGACATTATCTGAATGTATAATTGACAAGGAGGTGAGGGACACTGGTAGGTGAGTGTAGATTGGGGTGTAGGAGTGTGAGAGTGTATGTGTCTGAGGTTGGCACATGGGGTGCAGGAGAGCAAGTTTTCTTGAACAGGAACACACGAGAGAGGAATGGCTAAACAGTCAGTAATTATTTCTAAATCAATATTATGACAGCAGGGGAGAAAAGGAGAGTGCACGGTCAAATCCCAGCCTGTCAGATTTCAGTCCGGCTCGGTCCTTTGTGCATCTGTAAATAGCACTCGCTCTCTCTCTCACTCACGCTTTCTTTCTCTCTAGTGTAATTGATTGGAAGGATATTCCTTGTTCGCAGGGCTGTTTGGAGATGCTGGAGAGGAAACGGGTATTGATCAGACATCTTAATGCCTGCACCTTTGTGTCGTGATCATTGCAAAGCCCACTCTAAATACAAGCTAGGCTTAGCTTTATTACACACAATCCGGGTTTATTTTATCAATAATACATCCCTAAATCCCACTCATACTTACAAAGGAGTTACATTAACACTGAAAATTCTCACAAGAAGATGTTCTGACAAACCTGCACCCAAGTGTTGGGTCAATAGAAAACAGACAGAAGATCTATGGAGGAAAGTCCAATCTCATATAGGCTAATTATGTCTGATAACTCATTTCTTCAGGTCTAGCTCTATCTGTCCTTTCTCCTCACCTCAGGGGCCATCCTTAATCGTGAGACCTGCTGATCAGACCAGATGTGATGAAAACTGACTCTCCATGTCTCTCCATTTAGCTCAAATATGCCTGTAGGAAAACAATTAATGAGCATGTACAACTAGCTATACTTGTGTATAGGATTCTTTCATTCATATATTTGAGCATGGACACATTCAAATAGATTTGACAGTATTAACACATTCATAATTTTTCAAAAGTGTTTAATTCAAACAAATTATGTTCTGCTGAAAATTCAGCTTTGCAATAAGAGGAATAAATTACTTTTTCTGTATATGACCAAAAAAAAAAAAAATTATTATATATATATATATATATATATATATATATATATATATAAATAAACAGACAATGTTACTGTTTTACTGTATTTTTATCAAATAAATGCATCCTTGGTAAGCATAATATACTATATTTAAGAACTAAAAAAAATCTGTTTATTTTCAGGTTTAAACTGAATTTTAAATTGATATTTGTATATTCACACATGCTCACCAACAGAGAGAACTTCATTACATTGTCTTTTTATTAGAAGGTCAAAGTCTTGGGCAAATTGTCTTTTCCTTAAATGAAATGAAGATGGGAGAAAACACTGTTTGGTTTGAAGGACCATTTGTTGGAGCTGGCTTGAGAAAGAATAATTGGACCTCAAGGCTCAAAACAGGCTCTTAATGGCATCCTCCTTGAGAATCTTCCTTCATTGCTCTCTTTAAAGGGGCTGAACGCTGACAAAAACAACTTATATGCAGACTTTTGAATTGGTAGTAAAAGGATGTCCAAGGTTGTTTCTGTGGGAAAAGCAAAGAGGATGTGAAAGCTCTTTGTGACAGGGACCACTTAACCTCAAGACTTTGGCTAACAACACACACTAAACTCAGACGGAGAGATGACATACTGTATGCAAATTAACAGTCACTGAACAGGCCCTCTTAAACACTTGGGATGGTTTTGATGATTGCTGATTTACAAATTTGACTAGAAAGGAGAACATTAAAAATCACATGGGGGAGCTGGACTCTAAGAAGAAATGGATTTCTTCTTCCAGTCAATCGATCATTCTCCATGTGCACTTTATAAAGCAGATCAACATTATCAAAAATAGGATTTGACTATGGAAGTGGTTTGGCCCATCGGTCAAAGCCTCATCTATCACACAAGTCAGTGTTAATTTCGTTGACTAAATATTTTCTTCATTATTTTCGTCACAAATATATTTTTGCGGACGAAAACGAAACGAAAACTAAAAAAGAAGGCACTGATGGAGACTAAAACTATGACTAAATTGATTGACATTACCGTCAACGAATAAAGGACGAGACGAAAATAGACTGTGACTAAAATCAAATCAGCAGACGGGAAAGATGCGAGGAATGAACAAAAGAACCGGCAAAACGGAACAGGTGAGACTGCATGAGAGAAGAGAACCAATCCGAGCCTGACTTATTGAGACGTGAAGCGAAGGTTTTCAGTTTTAAATGAGCTCCCAGGAAGTCGGCATTCGAAGAGGTGATGTCTAAAAGAGCGACAAAATGTCAACAGCTCACTTCACGTTTGACGACGAACAAAACAAAACAAAGTGTAAAGCACGCGGAGTGCTCATTCGTGGCAAGAACACAACCAATTTGAAAAGACATTTACAGACGAGCCACCTGGACATTTTCTCAAATGTAATTTCACAACGATGTTCTTTTGTTTATTGAGCTAAGCAAAATTGGAAGACTGCAGTGCGTAGATGTTGTAGCATTAAATATTACGAACTGAAAAGTACTGTAAAATAGCCCCTCCTTCAAGTTAGATGAGAGCACAATACTAATACGTAATATTATGATACATACATTTGATTAATACTAATGTTTAGTATATTTTATAATGTTCTACTTGTTGACAATATCACAAATATTTCTATATTAGTCATGTGAAACGTGAATCTTCACATCCTCTCATTATACATACAAATCTAGCAATATTGTAGTATTTAAAACATACAATATTGCTAAACAAATGAATACCTTATAAAATCTTGTTACTTTTTTTATCCACCCAACTTATTAAATATTTACTTTAAATGTATACACTAATTGTTCAGCTCAGCTGTAAGCTTTAAGGTCCTGGACCTAACTTTATTTTTCTTTTGGCAGCTAGTTATTGTTTACATTATCATGACAGTGTTTGTTGCTGCATAAAAGCTTTTGAATCGAAATAAAGACACAGTTGTGTTGAAATAAAGTTGAATTTGTGTTTTATATATTTTGGTTAAGTTTGTTTCCTATACCAGCTGTAAAAAAATTGTCTAGTAAATCTGTTATTGATTTTAGTCTTATTTTAGTCGACTAAAATACCAAACAATTTTAGTCGACTAAAATACCAAGCGATTTTAGTCGACTAAAATAAGACTAAAACTAAAACAAATCAGATGACTAAAACTTGACTAAAACTAAAAAGAATTATAGTCAAAAGACTAAGACTAAAACTAAATTAAAATTTTGTGTCAAAATTAACACTGACACAAGTCTAATTTGGAGGAAAACTGATATAAAGACATTTATTTATTTGATCACAGGTTTACAAATCCCCTCTTAATAAAACTATCCTCCATTCTCCTCTTTATATTCCATTTTACCAGCTTACACACATCATCTCTGCACATCTCTTCATCATTCACACCCTTCAGTCTTTTCTGCCACCTGTTTTTTCATCACCTATCTTTCTCGTTCTCTCTCTCCCTCACCTTCCACCACTTAGCGACCGAGAGCCAAACTCAACATCCCCACCTGAGCCCAAGGTCACAGTCTTGCAGGGAAATAAACACTCATCCTCTGCTGCTCAGGCTGCTGCCACAGCATTATCTCACCTAAAATAATATTAATAACCTGAACGAGGCAATATTCTAGCAAGGTCACAACAGTCTACTGAGATAAATCTCATAATGACATGTTTATGGTTAAATCACTGACAAAGACCACAATAAAAACATGTGAAACTGCATAATGTTTTACATTGTACAAACACTCAAATTCTTTTCTGGTGCTGTCTTAATCACACACAAATATGGTTTAAATCTTGCCTGTCAAAAATAATGAAGGTATGACATTAAAATGGATTTGAACATCAGCAGAGGCTCCTGTCAGATGAAAGACTCATTTAATCCAAGCAGCCGTGTTTACTTCCTCCTTGATTAAAAGATGCTTCCTTCTGTTCTGGGTGATATCATAGCCTGTCATAATGACTCCTTAATGCTACTGGACATTTGTGGGTACAGAAACATAAAATACTTCTGAGAATTTAAATGTCCTGCAGAGTAACGTGCTATAATTCATCTAAAACTACTTTAACCAGTTTTAAACTCCAATTGCATACATCGAAAGTCTCAAAATGTTGTAACATTGTTCATTTCGTCCATTCATAGACCTTTTCATAGATAACACATGGTTGCCATGATTTCCCTTCATGCCATGAAATTTCAGGTTTCCAAAAATCTGTACTTGTCAGACAGGCTTCAGAAATAACTCAACGTTGCAACAAGAATTTTCACTTCCTTTGATTTCAATCTGGCACTGATCAATATAGACGCATTCATCCATTAATAGCTGGAGGCAACAAAATCAACAGGAACAGCATTGTACATCAACACGGTCGCTGCTTCTATTGCAATACATTGCAGGATTGAATACAGTAAAGGCCTTCAAAAGACATTCAGTAAATGGCACTAAAGGCCATTCGGTGTTCTAATCAAGAGAAACGCCTGGCGTGGAAGCTGACTGACAGATTCTGATTACAGACAGGCTGAAACTGTGTGGAACAACTGCATGGTTCAGAGGACAAAGAATTTCCAGAAAGAAATCTTAGCGTACCGTCTGATTTTATACAGCTTTGAAATGAATGTTATTGTGAAATTATTGTTATTTCTTTTAGAATACAATTTATAAGGTTATTATAATTAACCCCCCATTTATTTAGTTAGCAACATTTGTTATTTTTATTTAGTTTATTTGATGTACTAAGATAATATGAAAATATGAAAAACTATAGACAAAACGAAAAACTAACAAATTTCTAACTTAAAATTAAAAAGAAATATAGTAATAAAAATGTTTTACATAATAGCTTTTCTAAGTCAATAAACTGGATGAAGATGAACACCGCTGGCTAACAGATACTGTATAAAACCAGAGACGATCAGTAACCCAATTACCCTACAGAGCAAAATCTGATTAGCCTAAGAGCACCAGGAACATACACACTGAAAACACATTTACTCACATGCAACAACATCCCCATCATCCCTTGTGGATCGTTCAGTTCTAAACCTTAAAATTCAAATGCCCTGATCTTTCTTTTTGCTTGCATAGAAACCAGTAAACAAAGGCAACATGAGCCAGATGAGCAGCATGAACAGCTGCTGAACCCACCAGGAGAATAATGAAACGCCTGGCAAATCCACACAGCAGTGGCGATGGTAAATACGACTCATCTTAGTCTAATGAAGATAAATCCTGAGGGTCTTTGGCCTTAAATCCTAGACATTAATTAGAACAAGCATTTCAGCAGTAATGAATGATGCCTAAAACACAAGGTTTGGCTCAGCATGTAGCCTTATCGGAGTACAATAATAGCCATCATTGTAATTGGCTAAATGCTTGTAAAATATTCAAATACCTGCGCGGCGGAGCTGTGTCGGCAATCTACAGTATGTGTGTGTTTTAATGTGAGCTCTCTTAATTTATTCAACCTTCTCATTGCCATGAGCAACAACCTCTGAGCACCAATAATCCAATCAGGAAGGGGGGAAAAACCCAGCAAGTGCTGTTCAATAACGGGCCTAATGAGTCTGGTATTTAGCCACAGATCTACACACACTCAGATATACACAGCACTGATTGGAGGAAATAGGTTTGATATTCAGCTCCACATATAACCAGATTCGTTTACACTGTCAGTATGTGTGCGTGTGTGTGTGCTATTTTCTTGATCAATCACTGCAGTGCTCGATCACAGCAGGAATGCTCGTTCAAATGCTGCCTTAATTACGGTGGTTTTGTTTGTTTTATGTGAGTGAGTGTGTGTGTGTGTGTGCGCTTGAGGGAAACCGGTGTGAATATCAATGATTCCACGGGCATATGGCTTAATGTCTCAGGTGCAGTCAGGATACCAGGGGTTTAAAAGAGACAGGCTGATTTATTAGAAGAAAGACAACAGCTTAAACAGAGACAGAGACAGACAGGATGACAGAAGAGTATTAGTAGCTATTATTAGTCAATTAAATAGTACAACCTATCACAAAAGACCTGCCACGGGATGAGAATAATGAAAAAAGTGAATTATACAAACGGCCATGTAAATCACAATTAAGTGATTTATTTGTTGGATGTCATGTGAGGATGTTCCACAATTAAGATGAGTCAAGAACACATACTGCTGTCAATGACAATTCTTTGCTTTATTATTTTGTTATATATGTGTATTTGTTATATATATATATGTGTGTGTGTGTGTGTGTGTGTGTATGTAATTTTAAAATACAAAAAATAATAATATATTTTGTAGTTGTTCAAAAATGTAGAAGGTTGTTTACACAAATTCATACAAACATTGTTAATTAAGAGAATTATTATTATTTTTTATCATTTAGAAGAATCGGCCATATCCTTTAAAATCATGTGGTGCGACCATGATTTATATTGAAATAAATCAATTTCCTTAACATGCTTAACATTTTTTTAGATGTTCTCAGCAGTTTTTAGAAACTAAGTATTTGCATTTCTTTTGAGTTTTTGTAAATAACAAAAATCATATTTGAAAATATTTTTAAAAATACAATTCACTTAATCATACTATAGCAGTGATTCATATTTCAGCCACAGAAATTTGATAATTTATTTTTAAATGAATACAGTTTTTGCTATAATCGGTCATACCACATGATTAGTGGTTGCTAAGACCTGTTTTTGTTTTTATTGATTTATCGATATCACAGGTTACAAATATATATTAAAATAGAAAACAATTATTTTTAATTGTAATAATATTTCACAATATTACTGGACTTTTGATCAAATAAATGTTTAATACAAAACATTTTGTTCAAAAACATTAAGAGTGTCGGATCTCCTAGAGTCCTGCTATTCAAACTCTAGGGGTCACAGAAATAAACATTGTCAATAACTTTGAGAGTAATATAGATGGTGTTGTTAAGGAACAATGACTATTACCAGCAAAGAAAAGAGAAAGCACAACACAAACTGTCACAAAAGAGTCAGCTTCCCTTACCTGTCAATCATCATGTCAAGTCCACATAACCATGTGCAAGACAGAAGAGTGACAGAAGGGAAAAAAAGAGAGACGGAGAGATATTCGAACAGATGTTCTTACAATAAAAAAACACTGTCTGAAAACACATCATGTCAAAAATATACATGTATACCTGAAAGTAACTAGTAGTATGCCAGTCTCTCTCTAAACAATGCCAAAGTGCTGTCTACTTCATAAGCTGCCAGTAAGCATAAGAACTAGCAAATCTGTTCTGTACAGTTCACGACTTATAGGCTATTCCCACAAAAGCTTTCTGTTTCTGCTATGTCTTCAGATGCACTTCACATGAACATTTGACTCTGTACTGAGACAAAAAGGTCATCTTAAAACAAGTGCTCATGATGAAAGAAGTGGCAATGTGTGACTGGTAGATAAATTATTATTTTGGATCAGATCTTTTCAAGTTCATCCAGTTCACAAAAAACTGTCTGAATAATTCACAAAACATATTAATCCAGTTAATCCAATGCAGCAAACAAAACATTTGGGTTTGTAACTTGGTTTCTTTACTTTCGGATACCAAATAGTATTACCAAAAAAAAAAAAAAAAAGTGACAGGAAGGGGGACAGCAAAGACAGGTGAAGATGGTGATGCAGAGTCCAACATGACTGTGTTAACGCATAATTCAAATGCACTCACGCACACAAACCAATACACAGATTTCTGAAGCTGACAGTTTTTATAATAAGAGCCTAAATACAGCAACAGAAGTGCTTAAACATCACATTAGGAAAGTGTTTGCTTTCACACTCTAACATTTGGTGCACCAAGATGCCAGATCAGCAAGCATCAGCATCTAACAAGCATCAGTTCCAGAGCAGCACTGCGTACAAAACCAAATCAAAACCTAACAGCTTGGAGTTTAAAGGTTTTATAGGCCTTACTGACAGACAGAGCAACCAACCAACTGACAGACTAAGAGAGGAAGAGATAGTCAGTGGCCTAGTTAAATTTCTATGAAGTTAAATTTCAGAAGAAAGTAAAATATATGTTTTGTCTCTGCATTAGAATGGGATCATCTTTACAGTGGAAACCATGACTGGAAAGTCACTCTGCAATGTGCAGTCTTTAGTATAGATAACCAGTCTTTAACCAGCAGTTAAATTGAGATGTTGATGTAGAATCCAAAAACCTAATGGTTTTTAAAACACACACACACATACAACACACATAAACACAAAACATAAAAAAAATTATAAAAAACTTAAATCATAAGAATAAAATTCAAATAAATGCACAAAATGTCTATTCAAATAGACTCGGAGTGGCTTCCAAGAGTAACTGAACCCTTAACAAATTCAAAGTATGCGGACACTTGTAAGGAGCCCTTCAGTTTAATGGTTGATGCATTACAGCATCACAGTCAGCACTCAACCCCCAAACACTGACCTCTAACTGAGTCTGGAGAGGCAGACGGTGCCCTATGGCCATCTAGCTCTCTGACAAAAAAAAAAATTCTCATTCAAATCTCACTTCTGTTAGTTGATATTTACGCTTACCTTGACACATCTCTACTGTCATGTGTTCTTATTATTATGCAAATGAGCAGAATTAATTAGCACCCTGGTCATCCGAGTGAAGTTTAATCTCTAATTCATTAATATATATTACTAATTAGGCACCGGTGCTGTTTTATTCCACACAAAAATTATTGAGACACCCACTTCTTATCTAATCAAATCAATTAAGGCAGGAACCGGTAACTGAGCTCGGAGAGGAAATCAGGCTAATATCTGGATCAAAAGCATATCACTCAACTGCACCATTTGCATGATTTGCATTTGGCTGTTTGCTTGTTCAAAAATGGTTTGGACAAACATTATGTAAAATCATGGAAAACTGTGCCCATAGTTAAAAAGCAGGTCTAAAATGTGTAAGGGTAACAATTTCTTGGGATAGTTCACCCTAAAAATGGTATTTTATCAAGTATATTATTTACAATAGAAAACACAATACTCTGTATATGTTTGTCTCTACTACAGTTATACCCAGTGTTTTCCATTGAATATCAAAACTGACAGCCACAAATAGATTTTACAAATTGCTTTGACTTTGTTGAATAGACATGAGAACTACACGTTTCAAAATCGAAACCTGTGTGGATGTTTTTATATCGCTGTATTTTCTAAAGGAATACGACTGTCTTCAAAAAATGTTGGATGCAATTTTCATTTCATCTTGCATGTAATGTCTGAATTATCAGCATTTGTGAGCGGAGCACTGCTTTGTGTACAGCCGTAACTGGGGAAACCTCTATCTCTCCCGCTCTACAAGTGCCTCCTACTGGCAGAGAATGAATCTACATATATATGCCACCACAAATAGAGAGCAAGTCCGTGGGAAACACCACTGTTCCAATCTAGTACCTACAGTGTTGTTATTCAGAGCGTGTCAGAGAGACCCCAATGTCTTTCTCAATAACAAACAGCACCAGAGTACAGTAATTACACTTTGACTCTTTCTCTCTCACTTACTCACTTCCCTTTTTGAGAAAGAAAAGGCGAGAGGGAGAACAATGAACAAACATTTTACCCTCCTCCCTCTGATTTCTAAACGTTAACTTGTATTAACTCAAGCATGCAAAGTAGTCAGCAGCCCAAAAGGGACAGAAAGTACACTGGAATCACACAAAAACATCCTGCTCATAGATCAAAAAAACTACACTAAACTGTATTATATCTATTGCTGTGGCTAATTCAGCATCTGTCTGTAGGATTCCAGAGAGATTCACACTTGGCTGGCATCTTTACGAGACTCATTTTCCACACTCATGCATCCCGAGAATGACATACCCTTTATAATGATCGAAACTAAATGAACATGAGGGGGATTACTACAGCCTATTAGATCCCTGAATGGAAGACTGTGAAGAGAATTGCTGGTGGCTGATGTGGCAACCCTGTAAGACAACCGAGATGAGCTCCATGTGGTAGCCGGGAAAGGAGGCTGATGCTGATCAGATTGTCACAATACCATTGTCACATGACACTCTTAAGGTGCAATGAACCTGGGCAGAGGATATCAGTTGCCAGGATGCTTCGTATGGCAAGTTAAATGTTTAAATTAAGTGTCATTTTATGCAAGTGCCCACATTTGAATTAAATGCAGATGCATCTACATCATTTTAGTGCCTCATTCACTAAAGGAATTATGCAAATCAGGTAATGCCACTAACTAATAACTGCTGCCATGATCAATAGAAAATGTAAACATATTTTAAAACAAATTCTATTTACAGCCTGCTTTTTGCAAGCAGTAATAGAGCTACATTTATTGTTTCAGGCAAATAGAATTGAGGATTTCAAATAAGGTTAATTCTATAAGTGTGTTTGCAATTCTCATGTTAAAAAACTATTTCTGTGCATTTAACGTCTTTTAACTGGTTTACAGGTTTTTAGTGAAGACGATACAGTTTTGCAGTAAAAAAAAAAAAACAGCAAAAAGCTGTCTACAGCATTCTTTATGAACGTATATTCAGAATGTTTCCATTAAATGAGTCAGCTTTTGTGGTGCAGTACACACACATTTCAACAATTAAAGAGAAGTTGTGTAAACATCACTTAACAATAAATCACTTATTAAAATGACAGAGACAGACTCAAGAAAAAACATAAAAAGGGTCTATATAAACTCTCTACATC
Organism: Carassius auratus; assembly: GCF_003368295.1. NCBI lineage: Eukaryota > Metazoa > Chordata > Actinopteri > Cypriniformes > Cyprinidae > Carassius > Carassius auratus. The sequence goes on from NW_020524547.1 coordinate 36,478, forward strand.
TCTTAAACATGTCAGTGCTGCTTTGTCACTGTCTCAGTGGAGAGAAATCTTCTGGCACAAAATCACTAATATCATTTTTTCCTGTCAGTGAATCGGTTGACCTGGATGACCTGACAATGTGTGCCTTTATGACATCACTTCCCATCTAGAGAAAGAGTTTCTTTCTTATCAGGCACACATCTCTCTTGTCTTTGACCCCAGGCTACTCTAGGGACGTTCCTGCTGTTAGTGTACACTAAAAGTCATTTATATGACAGGAGTGTGCCAAAAACATCTTACTATAAAAGACTTTTTATTTGGCCCAGAGGCCGAAATGTTTTATTTTACCCTCTTGTGTGCACAGTGTCTCTGAAATACACTTTTTGGGTAAAAACTCTATAATCTGAAGTGAAATGCATAAGAAAAACACCAAATAATTTCAAAGTGACTCTGTGCCATTACAATGCATGTGGAAAGAGCTGGTCATTAAACAATGAAAGTAATGATTGTCTCTCAGTGCTGATCACACATGTAGCATGACGACCCAATAAACACCAAACCTGACCACTACAAATCAGTCAACTTGATCAGAACTGATTTTGCATGATAGAGAGGATGTAACTGACCAATAAAATGTCATGGCTGGAATGCTGTATTAACCAATCAACATCCATAATAGTTTTATTGCCATATTGTCATACATACTGACTTCAGCTTGGACTACTAAATAAATAGACTGCTATTGTTATGCAAGTATGAGGGATAGATTATTTAGTGTACAGGTAATTTCATGAGTGATAAAGTGATAGAAAATATTTATTTTCATTTATTTTAAATGTTTACAAATATGGAAACCACTCATTGCATCATACCGTCTAAAGACTGCATTATTATTTGTAAAATAGGGGCTTTATGAAGAGTGTGTATACATGATTATAAGTGTAACAGTTTATAGATGATTAATTTAGGGAAATGAACAAGTGTCTTAGCCATCAAGGGACTATTTGGCCAACCAGCTTATTCCTGCTTAAAAAACTAAATGGTATTGATTGTGTAAAAAACATCAACTTTGAAGCACATTCTGATTGATGGACTAGCATTACTCAACATTCATACTACATTCCAGCAACACTACATTCAGTAAAGGTAAAATTTAAAAAAAAAAAAAAAAAAAAAAAAAAAAATAACCATAATAATAGTTAATTTACATTGGAACCAGAATCGGAACCTGAAAAATTCTATACTATTAATATGTGTTGAATTTTGACATTATCAACCTTTAAATTAAGTTGACAATAAATAATAAACAGTATTGAGCATTGAGTAGTTGAGTATCGAGCATTTTTCCTTACCACTATTTTTTAATAGCTGTTTAATGATTTTAATGGAACTGCAATCGGAACCAGAACTGTTGGGTGTAACCGGAATCGGAACCAGAAAATTTAAACTATCCCTTTAAGGTTTTTGTATTTTTTAGCACTACAGTACTGCAACAATAAGCAGCAATGCAACCGGATCAACATTTCACCTGTGAGAATGAGATTGTTCTGCATCAGGAGATGAAAATGTACAAACACTTCCTGTACAGAACAGAGAGCCCACAAAAGAGCTGTGAAAGCAGCTCACTTAACTGCTGCTTACTGGCCTTTGCCAGTCACCAAAAACATGGCTCACACACCCTCACAGACACAAACACACAAGGGCTATACACAACCCGGACACTACACAGAAACCAACTTACTGCTGCTGGCATCAGCAACATGGCACACCAGACTTTCTGCTGAGAGCGGCTATTCACTAACAAAGAGCTCAATACAGTCTCATACAGTCAGCAACGCTTCCAGCATAAGACCCAGTATTGATGAAAATGTGGTATTGTAATGAAAGAAGAGAGGGAAAATTTAATTAATTATTTAAATGGAATTTGTCCGACTGAGATGTAGTCATGTCCCATGTAAGCCTTTTTGTTAACTGCCCTCTTCACCTTTCTGAAACGTCCTCTCTGCTAATGAATTAGTATGGATTTACGGTAAACAGTCCCTGTCTGTATTTCAGCCAAAGGTTAATTTAATGCAATAGATTGGAAATCAAATCAGGGTGCCAACACCGTAACCCAAATTAACAAGAGAAAAAGTGGCTATGTGTCTTAGAAATATAACCTATATTTCATTGTGTTCTGAACTGGAGCATATCTTGAATGAGGTCTTGCACAGGATAAGCTGATTTTATGCCTCTTTGAAATCCCGGTTATAAGAACACCGTAATCCTTGAGTTAAATCACATTTGTATGCTGTCAGCTTCAGAAGAGTCGCCCTGCAAAGTAGATAAATTTGTGCATGCTATGTTATAACAAGGATTCAAAGTCAAAAAAATAATTTAATATGCTGCCTATCTTGCACAGAATAGGCTCCATCTCATCCTGAAGGCTTATTATAGCAGCTTATTTGAGATATTGTAAATGGGAAAGGTTGTTCAGGCCACAGTATTGATTGTGTAAATGCATTCAATGTATGCGGCTGTAGACACCACACAAGTAGGATTTCTGAGAATTTATTTGCACTGATCTTTCTACACTCAACTCCCTAGAGAAGAGCAAATATTATGTCTGCTCAATATGAAGCAGTGTCTCGGAGAAAAATTGCATATGTGTGTGCATTTACCTGCCCTCCTGCAGCTAATGAGCTGCCAATTGCCTGAGCGTCAAACGGTAAAGACACATCGAAAGCTCTTCAATCTTGCCAGAGCCAGACACATGCAATCAGTAAGTAACCAATCACTGTCAAACGCGTCAAATTAGCATACCACATCAAACCTCATTTGCATAGTTCAGCCTGACCATACATAACACCTGACATTAGTATAGCATTATACTGCTGAAGGTTATTGAAAGTTATAGGCTAAAATTAGACTAGAAAATTTGGGTTGGGCAAAATTCTGTATCCTCTTTAATTCATGATTTGGAATTAGAATTGAATTGTGTTGATATAGAGTATTATGGTAAATTACTTTGTAATTTAGTGTTTTATAACCCTCTACGCACACCTTGGCAATATAATTGCCATCGGCAAGTAAATTTTTCAGTTTTACTCGCCAGACTCAGCTGATATACCATTTTACACACACACACACACACACACACACACACACACACACACACACACGCACACACGCACGCACACACACACACACACACACACACACACACACTCACCTGTATATATGATTCCAATCAGCTTATCTTTGTAAAACGGCACAGCTTCTTAAATCTTAGCTTCTTAATTGGTCAGTCAAGCATTATATTATGGTATGGTAACCATCTACGAATGCATATTTGTAATTTTAAATGAACTTAAGGTTTGTGATGCTTAAGATATTATTGGTCATTCAGAGTTTGTAAAAAAAAAATGTAATAGATTATATTAATTATTATTAAAAGATACTACTACTACTAATTCTTACTACCATACTAACAATATACAATGCACTACGGATTGATGAGCTGCTGGGTTCATGAATATTAATTATTTGCTGAAATCAAAACAGGGACAGTAATAGATCAGCGCCAGCAAATGAAATTGACATTTGTGCATTAGCTCCGCCCACTACCAGAGAAACCAGCATATCTTCTTTCTGCTTGTTCTAAAAAGCTGAATAATTCTAAATAAACTCCATTATTTTGATAGGAAAATACAACAAAGAATATAGTTTACATATAGCGCGTCGATTCAGTGTTGTAAGGGGCCGTTCACATATCGCGTCTTTTGTGCGCTCAAGTTCGTTATTTCCAATGTAGGCACGCTACATGCGCGCTCATAATGGAGGCAACGCGGTCGCGACACGCACGCGGTGAGACGCGCCCGTTTTTTCCAGGCGCGTCCGCACCGCTTCGAGTTAAAAACATGTCAACTTTTCTGAATGCCGCAAGCGCACCGCGGGTCATGTGACAAGAACTAACCAATCAGCTTCATCCTTTTCCGTTACAATGTTGAAAACTCAGCCAAGATGAAGGAACAGCTGATCATAGCTGTATATGGATTGCCATTTTGAAATAAATTTAGTAGCAGAGCTCCTGCGAGCGGTTTTTAGTGCTGCAAATCTATTTATCCTTTGCTGAAATTTCCGCATCTTCATGGAGAGAGCACATCATGGTTGCTTAGCAAAGGCAGGTGCCTCAGGAGCGCTTCTGCCCGAGCGCTTTGGAAAAAAGAAAAAAGCAGCACGCCTAGCGTTTTCCACGCGTTTTTAGGCGCGATATGTGAACGGCCCTAAGACTCCCACTCTTTCTCTTTGCATGTGTAAGAAACAGCGCTATCAGCAAAGCGACGGCGAGTTGTGCGCCTTCACACAGAGTTTACAGTTCGGCAAATACAAGTGTGCTGTGCGTCCATTGATATGAATTAAAAACTCTGAAGTGCTCAGTCAATGTTCAGCAAGTGAAAATATATATTTGCTAATCTTGTAACAGCCTCGAACACACACACTGGTGAGCAAAATCTAAGAATTTATTAGCCAGTGGCTAACTATAGACATCATTTAGTCACCCAGAGGAAAATTTAATTGCATATGGAAGTGATTTACTCGCAATGTAGAAGGTTGGTTTTATGTAATGAATGTAATCAACACTGAAGCTGAAAAATTATACTTTTGGTCTTTGCATTTTTAAACCTGCTTTACAGCAAAATATGGATTTGTCTTATATTTGAAAAAGTGTCCTTCCCCATGTTACTTCCCTGTAAATACTGTGATGCTGCTTTAAAATCTCTACTGTATAAAGCGCTATTTAAATAAAGGTTACTAGCTTTTTTTGAAAATTAACATTCAACAGCAACACATAACAGAAATCGTGGAATATAACTATTTTAGTTCCACTTAAATTTCAAATTATGATACTTGCAATTAATGTACTGCACTTTGCACTCAGTGAATACTGCAAGTCATAATTCTATTTTAAAAATAGTCATAGGATTAAAAGTAACAAAAAAAGAGTCAATGAGTCTGTTGCTGTCAAATCTTTTCCTTCACCACTATTAAAATTCAACAAAAGGGGATGAAGATAAAGGTGACAGATTGAGGTGAGATCCCTCAGAAACGAAGGGGTGGTAGTAGCAGACAATCAGATGTTAAATGTGGAGATGTGTACGATATGTTTACTTGATAATACTTGATGACCCAATCACCACTGTTCCTAAGAGCAGACCAGGAGCCAATGTGGTAGGCGTATTGTAATAAATTCTGGATAAACACAGAGTTGAAGAAACAATAATCAGAAATGTTTAGGTGCAGGGGCTTTAGGTGTCTACTTTTAGAAATACTCCTCTCACTAAAACATTGAATATAGTATTTACAGACACCAGCAAATGTAGTTATGACTAGCAATGTATATATTTTTTTCCAACAACATGTTTAAGAAGGAAAAGTATACCGTCTTTAGAAATCATGTGAAAGGAAACAAGTTTGATCTAATTAAAAAAACAGCAGACCACTAAAGTGCATGAACTAATTGTTAAGCAGTTAATTCAAATGAACCAACTGTTAATCAATTATTGCTTCAGTGGGTCTTAAACAAGCAGTCATCGATGCATTTCCTCCAGTTAAAATATCAGGAATAGAGGTTAGGAAAAGAAGTCTGCTTGGAGTCAGTGGAGGTGCTGAAAAGCGGCAGGCAGCAGGTTAGAGTCCACCTGGCACTCAGCCTGAATCTCAACAGCCAAAACACACAGTCAACCACAGGAGAGAGAAATTTGGAAAAGACCCCATGCAATGTGTTTCACTCCCCCCCACTGCTCCCTGAGAGTGAACAATAACTTCACCATCCATTCCTTTCTTCCTTCCACAGTTCTGTCTCTCTCTCCATCTGTAATGCTGCATGCCAGCAGTGTGGTTGAGAAGAACACGACTGGAAATCAACCAACTGAGAAAGAAATCAAAAGCTTTTAACATATTACTGTCATAATGCTTCATAATAAAAAAGCTTTCTGTAAAATTTAGAAGGAAATTATATCAAAATATCAAATTCTGAAAAATATAATCTTGCTTGGTTCCTAGGAGGTCTCCATAATACCTGCAGAAAGCGATACATTAGTTTTCTTATTTATCCCAATAGCTGCTGTTTGGCTGGTGCAGGATGCTTTGGACTACTGCTCTGTTCAAAAGTGTAGGAATAAGCATTTTAAAAGAATGTATACTTTTATTTATCAGTGATGCATTACAGTGACAGTAAAGACTTTTACATTGTTACACACACAAAAACATTTCTATTAATCAAAGAATCCTGGAAAATATATATAGAGATATATATTTATTTATTATGAAATGCTTCCTGAGCACCAAATCAGCATATTAAAATTATTTCTGAAGGGCCATGTCACACTGAAGATGGGAGTAATGACTGCTAAAAGTTAAAGTTTGCCATAGGAGGGATAAATAATAGCTTCAAATATATTACAATAGAAAACAATTTTTTTTTATTCATTATAATTTTTGTTGTTTATACTGTGTATTTGAAATAAATGCAGCCTTAGCATAGGAGACTTTTTAAACATATGAAAAATATTACAGAACCCCAACTTCTTGGAAAAGTCGTGTACGCGATTTTAAAGCTGTCAGTTGTTGTTTTTTTTAAAGCCAATTACATGAGCCCCAGGAAATTTATATTGTGTCTACAGAAAAGCCAAACCTTGACCTACTGAACACTGTTTTAACTATTTTAACAATATTCTAAGTGTTTCTCTAATTCATGGGTTATTTTACTACTCGCACTGGTTTCCCATTCATTTTCATTAATCTGGTGTGAAGAATGTCGCTGTCAGGGCAATAAATATGAAAAACATTGAAATGATACTGATGATGTAAATGAATGAAATGACTGCTGTTTTTACATTTTGGTGTTTGTGATTTGTGTGTCACCCAGGGAGTTTGAGCTCTGCTCTGTCAGCAGATTTGACTTAATTTTAGAGCACTGGCTCTGCACATAAATGATTGTGTAAGCATGTGTGCAACCGTGTGGGTGTGAACATTTCATAGAACTAAATGACCTCCATCAGACTGATGAGTCAAACATGCAAATGCACCAAATGTAGACCATCAAACCTCTGCAGGCAAAACAATAACCCTAAGAGGAATAAAAGGAATAGCAGGTGAATTTATTCTATTTTTTTGTTGTTGTTGAAAAATCCTTCTTAAAGCTTCACAGATGGGGACTACAGAGCAGATAAGTCTCAGGCAGTGGCTTATAATATTTCTCTACATTATGCAGAAATACCTTTGTGTGTGTGGAGACCAAACATACACTACTATTAAAACGTATAGAATTAGTCTTTTTTTTCTTTTTCCTACAGACTTTTGAACTGTAGTTAAGCTCCTTCACTTTAAAAATTTACTTTAAGATTGGAACAGCAAACGGTTTCATTTCATCATCAAGAAAGTTTCAACTTGTGTCATCATCGTGTTGCCACTGAGCATGTCGCACCGTTTTCAATAAATAAAACTTAATGCTGCAAAGCATTTGATTTTGCCTGTTTTCTTGATTTAGACATTATAAATCAAACACTGATCCAAAAACTTGCTTGGATATACAAACTATATGGGCTATTTATTAAATTCATAAACAACAGACAGTTGGAGAAGCTGTTAATTACTGTGCATCAGAGTTTCAGATGACTGTGATTGACCATGATCAAGTTAACACATTCAATGTGAATATCTATTTTTCCTGAAGAATTTTTGTTCCTATGACATTGATGAAAGTCCTTTAATAGTGCATTAATTACAGCAGGAACGGCACCAAGAGACAATTCTTCTTAATATAGCTGCAGCTGTACAGATTTAAGCTCTTTTACCCATGATTCCCAGCAGCCAGAGATATTTGTTCCATCCAGAAACTCTGCTATGGTATTGCACACAGAAAAGGCAGGGTGACATCACTGCAGTCATGCTACATTACACTGATTTTTTTCTTTTCTTCACTGGAGTCCCTGAGCACACTTAAAAGTGCAACTCCTCTGCTGTTAGCAAAGCAGAGCAGCAAGCATGGCAGGAAAACTGGGTAAAATAAAAATAAAATAAAAAAGAAAGCTCATTTAAAGTGTCTTACACCGAACAACCAACACCACAAGAGTCTTCATTTCCATTTACAGCACAAAGCAATAACATTAAAATAATAGGTTAAATTGACTGTTACGTTTATGACATTTAATATTTTATTTCATTTTGTGCATTCTTTTATGATTCACAGAGCTTTTTCTGACAAATATTAACACACAATATTCTCCAGACTGTTACATCAAGAATTTGAATATGGTCTTGACCTTGTCTACTTTAAAGCCTCCATCCATGTTTTAATGCTGTTGCATTTTCCTTTATTCTCTGCTGTGAATGACAAAAGCATGCTTTATTAAGCTTTGCTTGTTTTCAGAGCCTAGAGGGATTACATAAAAAAAATGAACAGTATTATAAATCATGAGTAAACCGAGAGAGAACATCAAAACCACATTCTCTGTTAAGTAAAGAATAAATGGTGTGTTTGCAGAACAAATACAGAATTATTTAGTCACTGTGAGTAGGGATGGCTTTATTTACTAACCCTTGACCCATTGTCCAGCTATGCTACCACCCCACACTGTGGATCTTATACCATGACCTGCATGACTGCCTCTCTTTTAACGGGTTTCTGATGCTGCAGGAAAGCAGGATTCAGTTCCCCCTCCTCCAAATGTCACAGTTTTAGAAACCACCTAATATTGCTTGAATAGTGCTGGTCTTTGCATCAGAAAATGGGGAATGTGTAATGTGTTCAGCTTGCTTTTGTAGTGGTGTACTTCAAATATAATTTTAAAACAATGACTTATCACATGATCTGCATTAATTCTGCTCATAGTATACTGTTAGAAAGAGCAATAAATGATGGTTAACCACTAGTCCACTAAATACCACTGCTTACTCAAATCACATCCAGTTATTAAATAGCACAGATTAATATCCCTAACTGCAATGCAAATGAGAGTTTGTAAAAAAAAAAATTATTAAAAAAGAGCCAGTTGTAACTAATTAATCTTTGAAAAATCTTAAAATTAAGTAACACTCTAACTTTTCTTTCATTTATAAGTACTGGAGTCTCAGATTTAACTTTCTCAACACTGGTTTCATCTGTAGAAAGAGAGTTCAGAGTAAAATCACAGCCATACACTAATTGGGCTATTGGGAAACTAGCCAATGGGTATACAAAGAAAGAAGGCTAGACAGAAGAGTTGAGGAGCTGTGAAACTTCAAGCTGGAAATCACATTATCTGTGTTAACTGCAGCTGAATAGTAACACGTTTAGATTTTAGTAGATCATTTGACCCTCAGAACAATCTGATTGGTCATTCACAGCATTGTAATGTCAAATATTTCTATATTTTTTTTAGCATTAAAATCCAAGATAAAACTTAACAGAAATTCGTCATTCTCCACAGAGGGGGAAGTTATTTCAAAGTAAGCCTGGACAAGAAATCGGCTCCAGCTGAGGGTCTCTTGGGTTTTGAAGGTCAGCATGCGAGTGGACCCTGAGGATGTCCAATAACAAGCACATCACAGTCAGGAGACTGGAGAACGTCCGCCGAGTCTTCAGCACACACTGACCTAAATCATTTGTAACACACTGACCATGGATACTATACTGGGATATCTCGAGGGGCACCACACTTCATCAGAATACAAAGACATTTTGCTAAATAAGCAAAACAATATTACAACATAAAGCTATAATACACACAAGCAAGACAGAAAGTTTGGAACACAGTTGAATAAAGGTGTAAGGAAAAACTAATAAATAAAAAAGGGTTTGTTAAGAGTCTAGCTACACCATATATATATATATATATATATATATATATATATATATATATATATAAATATATATATATATATATATATATATATATATATATATATATTAGGGCTGGGACTTTAACGCGTTAATTGGGATTAATTAATTACACAAACAATAACGCGTTAACTAAGATTAATTAATCGCAGAAAAAAAATTCCGGCATTTTTAATAACGTATTTTTGCATCGCGGAACGTTTCTCACTGGATGGGTTTCGGCGGACCGATTATACTGGAGCACCAACTAGCGTTCGCATATCACCGCAGCAGCACATCGAGCCTCAAGTATCACCTCAACGCAAAACATATAGCAGCTAGCGTGGACTTTACACTTTATGTTGAACTATGTATTATTTTGTTGGTGCAACTGGCAGTTTATGTTAAACTCTTTATTGTTTTGGCCAAGGTTATTGAGAGTTGGACTTAGTATGTTATGGCCTCTGAAGCAACCGAGAGATGTTTTCTAATAGTCAGTGTTTCCAATGTTCTGAATGTAATTGACAGTATTGTGTTTTACTTAAAAAAAACTTTACAGAAGGTTCCAGCACCTATAAGCTTCCTGAATTTCTGAAATGTACTATTTCTAAATTGTTTCTAAATATGCTACTGCTACACTTCATGGCAAAAATTGCACTGGTCTGCTAGACTTGGTTGAACAAAAATAAACAATATTTTGTTGCTTAAGCTTATGTATTCAGTCATTATTCAATGGTATACTATAAATCCATGTGAAAAAAAAAAAAAACTTCTCACTGTTCTCAGCTCAAATATTTATATGAAATTAATTTCGATTAATTAATTACAAAGCCTCTAATTAATTAGATTAATTTTTTAATGGAGTCCCGGTCCTAATATATATATATATATATGCTTCTTGCAGCTGTTGGCCATGGTATATGCAGCTATGCATTGTGCGACATCTGATCAGACTTACTGAGTTATTTTAAAATATTAACAGGTGCTCTTGACCTGGGTGGAGCACACACACACACATGAAAAGCAACCCTGCATTATGATATCTGATATTCAAATACCTGCCTCGGCTGTTTTGGTGAATTCAAATGTATGTTTGAAAATGCATGATGGCTTTAATTAATAGCTAAAAAGAAAAGAAAAGAAAAGTGTAAGAATCATTCTATGTAACTCTTGGTATGAGCAAATCTGTCCATAACATAACATGTCCTGCGCATAAAACCATTCTGTTTAATTTATTTCTGAGGTCAACTACTATTCATGGCAGAGTTCAAAGGTGCCAGTGCAAATCTTTTTTGGACGGAAAATGGTAAAGAGAGATTAGAAAAAGAACAAGTGCTGCTTGTTTAACAGGGGAAGTGCTTTTAAAAATGGCTCAACATTTTTTACACACTCAGGATCAAAATGAAAGAAAATTTAGTTTTCAAAAAGTCTCTCCCCCACAAAAAACTCTTCCAGGAACACCACTATCACCATGTTCTCGCTTGCACAGAAATAAATACACCAGAACAAAGTGATTTTAAATTACTACACACACTAAGAATCAAGCCATGTTTTACACAAATTAATCATTTACACTTACAGAGTCTGCATTAAAACGATTAATATAAACTGAGGGTAGAAAGTCATACTTGAATCCAAAGTCACTTCAAGGGCACCATTTCTCACTGTCTCTAAATGATGAGGGGTCTAAAAAAAACCAACAACAACAATCATAGTGAGCTTAAGGTGAGACTAACTGAAGACATTCTCATTTCTGTATAATAACCGTTTATGATATCACTGAGGTCACCTATCACTCACAGTGTCCACTTAGGATTTAGCCATGTATGTGTTTCACTCAGCAGAAAAGGTCTCTCGCTAATACAAAGGTTGGTTTGGTAGGGAAAAGCATAATGGGAATTTATTGCTCCCTGAAGGACTCTTGGAGCATAAGGCAAAGGATTATGGTCGAGCATGTTCAGAGACAACAATCTATGGCCCCTCAGAGGATCAGTTACAGAGTATTTCTGAATACATAGTACACAATCTAACTGCTGCAGGCTATTTGTGGATATAACGTTCACTGGCAGAAGAGCAAGTACATATGTTAAACATCATTCATAATATACAATAAGCAAAAAGGGTTGGGTATCGATTGGGTTTTTTACGATACCGGTGCCATATAGATACATTTAAAACGGCACCGGTGCCTTAACGGTGCCTGAACTGATACTTCAAAATAATTTTTTATTTTTTAAAAAGAGCCCCAAAAAACCATGGATAACATGATCCTGTCACTCACAATTTAGAACATTGACTTGAAATTGCATGATCCAAAGCTACATTTTATAATTCATGACTGAAAACATTTTGTAACATTACTTTGATGTACCATTTTCATGGTAATGCAATGTTTGATTGTAAAACGGGTTTCAAATAATGAATTTTGAGACTTTAAGTTTTCAAGTGATATATCATTTCTGATGATTTCTAAAGTGTGATAGAGAAAAAGGCAACAAAGAAGACTTTTTTTGACAAAGGTCAGAACTCCTGTTATGATGTGGGTTTTTGAGGTGCCCTCTTCTCATAAATTAAACTATTACTCTTCCTACATATTTTTTTACAAGAAAGATTGGTAAAATTTCCATTTAAGAGTCTTAGACCTTTCCAACGATATATAGTTTGTCAAGATTAGATTAGGATTTAATTGTAATATAGTGAAGTAAACGTAGGTGTCCCAGGTACGGGAGGGGGTGACAGTTAAAGGGTTGAAGAACATTACAAATATTTAAAATAAATCCATAGCATTCACATGCTCCTTGGATCCTCTCATTTCCCAGGCTTGCCTTACTTATGACAATCTGGGTCATTATTTAAAACAAAACTACACGTGTTTCTACAGGATCTCTGTCAATCACTCTGATGCACTTATAAAATAAAGATAACAAACAAGGTGTGCTGTCTGCGCTGATCGTCATTTACAAACACGTCATTAAAATGAACTGTAACTCCGTGAATACTCAATGAAGAGACATAAGAGATATATCTATAGAAAGCTTGACATGTCTAGTTTTAAACGAAACAAGTGCTGCCGAAAAACAGATATTCTGTGATAAAGTAATCCATATGAAAACAACGGGATGTCTGTTTTTCACATCTCCCTTCATTATATCTAATATGACCAAAAAAATCGTCTTAGAGATATGACCACAGTTCTTTTGGATTTAGTTTGTCTCAGTTTCATCTGTTTCTTCATGTAATCACATTGTTGATCATTGTTCATAGTTCCTGGGCATGTTGAATCATAAACATACACAACTGCATCAAAGTGTGTCATTTCTATGTAACTATGACATCAAGTTACATAAATCAATCTCGCCTACCAAAACTATGTTTATTTTAATAAGTTTGTGTGTGTGCGTGCAGGTTTAAAATCTATTCTATTAGTTATAATGCCTGTTTTAGATGTACTGTAGGACTCTCTAAAAATACAATGAAGTGAAATCAATGTGTAAATATAGGCCTTGTCATTATGAATTTATTTCTACAACTATAATGATGAGGCCATTTCACAGATCAATCCTAGACAGGGCGGCAGATGATCAATAACCTAGTCATAGATACATTTAGTCTTAAAATAAACTTTACACTTTACAAAACTTTTAACTTTAATAATAATAGGAAAAAGACAAAAATGGAAAGGGATAAACCTTCAGTATGCCCCATTCAGACATCCCAAAATATAAAATATATCAATATATAAAAAAACTACAGTATAATAGTCAAGCAATTTCATGAGGTCCTCAACGCAAGACGATAAAAAAGGTATTCCAAAACTGGGGTCTTATAAGGTTATGACACCATTAGCTTTGATCGCCAAAGACACCCCTCCCCCAATCCTTCAAAAACCATCCCATGACAGTCCTACCGTCAGCTCCAGAAATCATTTCAAAAGTGACAGGTATCTTAAAAGCTATTTGAGGAGATAAAGAAATTCCATCACATTCCAGATTGTGGATATGTGTGCATGTGCGTGTGTGTGAGAAAGAGTGATAAAATATGTATGTCCCAGCTCAGTGGCAGTGTGGCGTTCTCCATGGCTGACTTTAATTACAGATAGAAGGATAATCCAGCCATAGTGACTGGAAACTAAGAGGCACAGCCACACACATGCACAACCTTTAAATGCATGCACACAAGCCCCCCCCCCAAACACACACACACTGTGCAGACTAGAAAGATGATTGATGAGGTGTCACAGAACAGTAACGGACGTACAGGAGAGGAAACCCTACGGCAGCCCTTTGGGCAACAAAACAACAAGAAATGAAATCCTTCAGCTCATTCACCCAGGCAGGAGTCAACATTGATGTGTCGGTCTCTGTGTGTGTTCCTGTACTAGGCTAATTGATGAAAAATGGATGGACTTGTTCTTTTTGAGAACATTTCACAACGAGCCCTTGAGCTACTCAGTGGCCCAGAAATTCTAATTAATAAAGATTCCCTCACTCTCTCAGTCACTATCTCTGTGATTCGTTTTTCTTCTCTACCAACACCATTTCCAATTTAATTAAAAGACTGAGATAAAAATGGCTTAATCTTAAAAAAAAAAGAAAGAAACAGTAATGAAGGTGAATATTTTCTTTTACATACACATACATGGGCAAAGTGATACAACACGTAAATCTGACCTCTGACATTTTAATTTGATATGAAAACAATTCACGGATATCCCACGGATTTAGAATATGAAGAGAATTAGAGAAAGACACACACTTACAATGCCATCCTGTTTCCATGGTGATGAATAAGCATAGCTGTAGGATTTTGTTAAAAGCTAAAAATCATAAAGTGATACCTGCAGCTCAGATAATTTTTGAACTGAGTAGAAATAATTTAAATGTAAATCAAAGATAAACAGAACAAAGCTAATAATAGTTTGCACTGGACTGAGACACACAAAAATGAGTGTTTTAAAAACTGGGTTGATTGATAAATTGATTTATAGAGCTGTTCAAGTCAACAAACTAGTTCTAAATGAATCACGAGTTAGGACAGCAAACAGAGACCTACACATCAAGGAAAAACCAAAAGACAAAATTCAAGAGTGAAAATTAAATCAGCCAAAATAAGGAACACAACTGGACTTCACAGACTGATACGATTCTAAGTCACCACAGAAGTCTGGCCAAATAATGCTGCAAAGAGCTCTGTGACAAAAAAAAAAAAAAAAAAAAACCTTGTTTTTCAAATCTGATCTTTGTAAACAGTTTATTTTACCTTGCACGTGAATGACACAGTGCCATAATAACCAGTAGTTGTAGAGACATGAACATTAACGTTTCCCAGCTTACAGGCATGTGATTTTGTCACTGTAAAAGCAGAGCTATATTTTGATTTAAATAATGAATCCCAGTGGGCTCACACACACAAACTGCAGCTCTATTAGAGAGGTCAGTCTGAGCCACTGCACTTATGGGCATCTATCCCAAAAACAAACACACACACACCCATAGATTCAGGCAATAAACTACTAAAGAAATAAATACACTTACCCTAGAATGTACTTTCAAAGAATTATTTTATGTTGTTCCTAACCCATGGGCTGTTGTTATTTTTTTATGTTTAGTACAAAAGTAGAAATCTGTCATTTAAAAAGACTTTCCAGGAAATTGCTGTTCACAGTGGCTATATCTGTTAAGGAAAAAAGACAAAAAATAAACTTCAGCACAATATTATCAAATGTCTGCTTGGGCCATGTGATCTATTTTCAGCAGTTAAGAGTTCTCTGGAGGAATACATTGAACAAATCATATATGGACCACTTTTATAGTGCACTTTTACAGAGGTGACAGAGGTGCTTATCATAGAATCTCATAGGAATCTCATCAGGCATGTGTTTTTTACTGTATAAATAAAAGCAGCCTTGCTAAGCAGAAGAGACTTATTTGCAAAACATTAGAAAAGATTACTGAACCCAATTTTTTCTCAGCTTTTATTTTGGTAGTAATCCTCTGGAAGATTTCATGCTACTTTTCGTTGAAAACAGCAGATGTGTGTGTTAGAAAACATAACCTTTAGCAGTTTATTTACTAATTGTTTAAGGCCATTTTCTGATTTCAATCATCATACAGCAACAACTACCCCTTCCTCTTCCCATCGAAGACATGCTGAACAGTCTTTGCTGTGGGTGCTTGTCTTTCTCAGACAGTTCTAAATGCTTCCAAACTGCCAACATGTTTGCAGCACTGGTTGCTATTTGATTGCATCACGTCATTGTTTGGTATAATTTATTCCGTTTTTTCA
Organism: Carassius auratus; assembly: GCF_003368295.1. NCBI lineage: Eukaryota > Metazoa > Chordata > Actinopteri > Cypriniformes > Cyprinidae > Carassius > Carassius auratus. The sequence goes on from NW_020524547.1 coordinate 52,583, forward strand.
CTTATTCGGCCTAACATCGAAAGATATTTTTTTGCTTTTATGCTATTTTTGGCCAAATAATTTTGGTGTTGAAGATTCAGTGCATCCCTAACGTGATGTTGCTGTGTGTGACTGTCTGAAAATGCTTGAAAATGTCACACACACACACACACTACAGCGGTGTTTGTCTATAATAAGAGCCAGTAGACAGCTTGTTCTCTCTGTTCAGTGTGGCATATCGATCTGATTCTCCACTGTGATAAACCGAACATGTGTCCCTGTGGAGCACTGCAGCATTGTTCAAGAATGAACACACAGAGAGAGAGAGAGAGAGAGAAACACAATATATGTAGTGCAATTGTTCTTAAAAACTGGAACCAGGATGTTTTATTTTTTACTCCATGTCATGAATGTATCAAAATGTTTGTCTGCAGTCCATCCCTTCAGATGGTCGTTGAGTGATTTAAATGTTGTCCTGAACAAAAGACAGCACACATTCACTTGTCAGTCTACAGCAGGATCGCCTGTGCTTGCAGTGATTGTTCATGTCTAAAGTATGCACTCGACAGCTTTGGCCGTCATCACCTCACCATTCCATCTCTTTTAGTCTGACAGGTCACTCATGGACAGTCTCCATGAAGACGTCTGAATGACAGCTAAATTAAACACACCAGGGGGAATCTGACTGCAGGTTCTTTGATTAACACAATATTCCATCAGATGATTCATTGGCCCAATGAGATCAGCATTACCCTCTTCTCAAAAAAGGGAGTCTTTTCAACCTGAATGAACCATCAGGCATAAATGATTCAAATTACACTTATAAACAGAAATGTTTGTATATTGCAATTCATCTTTATTCATTAAGAAATTATTTGTCTCCTGCTGATTCTGTCATGCATAGTTAACTGGGCAAAGATTTAGAAATTATATCAATAACGATTTTCAGACATGCTAAAATGGTAGATCTATTCTCCTAAAATCCTCATTAATAAGAAAAGCTGAACATGTTTTTATTATTATTTTTACTGCGCAAAGATGTACTAGAAAAAAATCTGACAGTGAACACATTTATTATTAACCTTCTATTCAAATAATCTTAAAAAAGCATTGCAGCCGTTAATAAATGTTACATGAGCAACAAAACAGCACATTAGAAAACTTTAAATTGTAATAATCTCTCAAAATATGTCGGTTTTATTGTATGTTTAATCAAATAAACGCAGCCATTTTGAACAAGAGATTTCTTTCAAAAACACTAAAAACAAACAAACAAAAAAGAGAATCACATAGACCACATAGACTACTTTTTCTTTGGGGTTTTATTTGTCAGTGTTTTATTTCAGTTTTGGGACCCTGTATGTGTTTTTATGATTGGGTGCATGAAAAATCCTCCCAAAACTATTATAAGACTTCTAGCCAAGACCGGTGATCTCTTCTTCCTGATAAAAACATCAATTTTCGTGAAGTGTTGGGTGATGTTACCAAATACCAATTTTATACTTCCTTGTCTCTGTAAATTGTGGTTTTCCTCTCAAACCTGAGTCTCACTCTACCTGTGCTTCAGAAGACAGAAGCTATTGGTTGCCTTCCAGTTCTGAAATAGAGCTTCCCAGAACACCACCACAGACTCACCGCTAAAGACTGTCTCAACTTTAAGCCCAGTCTATCTACAAGGATTAAGTAGATGGCTTCTGCAGCTGCTGCCACAGAGGAGGAGGAAACGTTTTCAGAAGAGATGACAAGAAAGAGATGAACTAGAAAGGTAAAATAAAACTAAACTAAAACCCAAGCATGTAAGAAAGGCCGCTATAAAAACACCAGATTTTAAATATAAATTATTATTTTAAGACAAGGCCCTTGTCATATGTCACACCCTTATTCCAAAATAGTTTCTTGCCCTTTATTAACTGAAATTTATTCAGTGTTAAATTGTTGTACCCGGCCTTCCATTACACCATATGAGTAATTCAAATTGCCCTCCATTAGCGGGTACTGGGACTCATTAAGACATGTGGGATGACACATGGACGATGTGTCTTAAATTCCTTCCCGTGGAACTGCCACATCAAACATATGGCAAGTGTAGAGGGGAACAGCTGTGTGTGTGTGTGTGTGTGTGTGTGTGTGTGTGTGTGTATGTGCGTGCAGAGACATGCCGATGCATGTGGAGTTAAAGATTGGGATCAGCACAGCTGTGTGTGTGAGAGAGAGAGAGAGAGAGAGAGAGAGACCGAGTGTGTGACTGTCTCCCAGCAGAGAAAGACATCCAAGGTCAGTGTGACCCAGAGCTTGAGCTTTGACAAACATCTAACACTTCACACTGGATATGTGTTTCTGACTACTGCATAAGGTAAAATTGGGTAACACTTCATTTTAAGGTGTCATTGTTAGACATGCTACATGTACTTTCTATTATAAAAACAATTATTCATGCATTATTATATGCTAGTGTTCATGTGGCTCAGTGGTAGAACATTGCGTTAGCAGTGCAAAAGGTCATGAGTTCAATTCCCAGGGAACACACATACTGGGAAAGTATAGCCTGAATGCACTTTGGATAAAAGCGTCTGCTAAATGCATAAATGTATAAATGCAAGTAACCCTAAACCAAACCCTAATCCTAGTAATATATAGTACACGTAGTTAATTAATATTACTCAGTAAACAGTAATATTACTCAAAGTGTAACCAAAAGTTGTATTTGTTATAATAATGATAATTAAATGTAATCTTAAAATTAAGTGAAGTTTAAAATGTTTAAAATTCAAAAACACACACAAAATACAAATGACAAATAAATGCCATTTCTGTGTTGATTGTATATGTCTCTAGACAAGTTGTGCAGTCTACCAGTCCCTGCTAGACTTTAGAAGTCTGAACAGTTGGTGTGCAGTTTAAAGGCAGATAACAGTGAGAAGATCCCCAGGAGGAAAACGTATAGCTAAAATAAAAGCAACTCTAATTGCATTTCAGCTCAGGGATCTTAATCAGACTCCTATTTCAATTAATTCCAACACTCATCATTCAGAATTAAAACTGACTGCTGACAGCAAAGTCATTTATTTCAGGTCTGACTCATTCTACGTGTCCACTGGTGCAGAAGAAACATGCTTAAAATACCAGAGATTGAACATAATCACTGACTCCACATTGATTAAATACAACTGCACATAGTAAAAATAAAATGTGGTTCAAGGCGAGCAATGAATTCCATTTTAAACTGCAGCATTTATGATAAATGTTACTGCCTTCACTTTGGCTTTCCTTTGCATCAGGTTTCACATTTCTCAACTTTTTGACGCTGTCACCACTTGCCCCGCTGTCAATCCCACAATCCCTGAGTGAGCCTGCCTCTCATCTCCCACTGAGAATGAATAAAGATTGCTCTCTTACATCTGCTCACTCATCGCCACTGGATACATACGGTGATTATAATTATAATGACTGACTGTTTCAACTTCAACTGACTATAATTTGTTCCAATTTTAATGCACACAACATTATATGCTTGTAAAAAAAAATATCTAAGCCTCTTTCTAATGTTTTCTTTTCTAATCCTATGTAATAACAATGCTGTAAACATACAGTCTACAATAAACAAAGAAAAATGCTAATCATAAAAAATTAACAGTTTCTGACAGTTTATGGACAAGAAATTGTATCACTTGCAAAAATGAATATTTCTGTAGCTGATTTCTGATAAAAATTTCTCGAAGTCCGATAAAACTTGACTGATCAAACGTTTATAAACAAACTAACTCAAAACCTGCACATCGTGCTATTTTGATTAAGGACACACATGAAAGAACACACATTTATATATATTTATATATATATATATATATATATATATATATATATATATATATATATATATATATATATATATATATATATATATATATATATAAAAGGAAAGCATGCAATTAGCTGCAAGAATGTCAGTTTTGGAGGCAACTCATTCCAACATCAAAGGAGTGAAATGATGATGGCAATGATTGTGTGTTAATTCTTCATTCAAAGTTGGCGTGACATCAAAGAATTCCTCACTCAATAGGTTAACCAAACCAACAATCTTGTCTTATTGCTATTGGCAAATGCATTGTTGTGGTGTGAGCCAACATTCATTCCAATGGTATGTTTAGGTACATATTTTTGGTATGAACTTGCTTGTCTATGAAAACACATACAAGTGCATGCTGGGAAAACGTTTTAGTTTTTTAATTTTCAAAATACCTCTGCACACACTGTTCACAGGACAAGACATTAAGAGAAATTGTGTGTATAATTTAACAACAACTGAAAGAATTTCAGAGCCTGATCCAGAAATGAGCATTTATGTGTGGATAATAGGCTGTATATTGGTAGATAATCAGTGGTGGTACCAGGAGAGGTCAAATCATCAAACTGTAATCAGTGAGGACAATCCATTTCATAGCAGTCAATACACCTCAATTACAAAAGAGCAGACAATTATTGCTCACCAAGATGTTTCCAGTAGAACAAATCTGCTATGAAGACACAATTACACATGCAAATACTCACAGATTAATGTGCTGTGTTCATGACATTTGTCAGACTCCACTGAGCCTTATTATTGTGTGTATGAACCAGTTGCATTGGTTTCATTTGAAGACCAAAATATGTCTATTAGGGATGGGCGTTTTCTGCAAATATCACATTCAAATATTTGAGCTCACAAAAACGAATATTCGAATTTTCGTTTATTTAAATTAAGTTTAATGAGACAGACGTTATTTTTCAGCAACATTTATTGTTTCCGTCATTTTGAACAAGCTTACACACAATAAGCTCGAACATTGCAGATCGTGTTTTGTAGCTGAAAACCTTTAACAATACGTGCAAACAAACAAAAGTACAGATAAAAAAAAAAAAAAAAAAAAAAAGTGAACAAAGAAGTAAAGCAAAGCAGCCTGCAGCAATTACGCCATTGTAGAACGTAGCCTACACTTAACTTTGAAACTTTGAAACTATCAGCAAATCTTTTTTGCTTTTTTTCCTATTGTTTCACATGTTCTTCTTAAGAAATACGGGGGAATGATCGGGGGAAAGTCGGCTCCTTAGTCTGTTAACAATAAGGCCGGGCGCTGAGAAAACGCGCTCTGACGGCACAGACATTGGTGGGACTCACAAATAACGGTGTGCTAAGCGAATAAGTTTTGTGAAGCGCTTCGTATTTTCGTTTCACCACTGAATGGGATCCTCATTTAGTGGAATACATAGCTCCAGCAAGATTTGTTCCCACTCGTCTCGGCTGGACCCTCTGTAATCATCGCTGAAGAACTGACTCAGCATTTTCCGACGAGTAGGCATTGCATCCTCTTCATCGTTGGTGTCTGCTGCATCCGCACCACTCGCATCAAGGAAAATGTTCTGATAATGTTCAAAAAAGTTGTTTTTTTCTTACTTTTGTGTTTTCATCGAGAACCTGAGATGTTTGTGCCGAGGGTCTAGGGCGGATGCCAGAAGAGGAGTTTTCTCTGCATTCTCCAAGTTAGCGGTGTATATTCGTTGCTTGAGAGATGCCGCAACAATGTTCTTGAATTTGGTCACTTTCTGTGATTATTTATGGCATATTTGAAGTACTGTAGAAGGCCGCAGTTCTTGGGGGCCGTTCACATATCACGTCTTTTGCGCGCTCAAGTTCGTTATTCCCAATGTAGGCACGCGGTATGCGTGCTCATAATGGAAGCGACGCGGTTGTGATGCGCACGCGGTGCGACGCGCCCGCTTTTCCAGGCGCGTCCGCACCGCATCGAGTTAAAAACATCTCAACTTTTCAGAATGCCGCAAGCTCACAGCAGGTCTTGTGACAAGAACTGAACATTCGGCTTCATCCTATCCCGTAACAACGTTGAAAGCTCAGCTAAGATGAAGGAACAGCTGATCATAGCTGTATATGGATTGCGATTTTGAAATAAATTTAGTAACAGAGCTACTTAAAGCGACTTTTTGTGCTGCAAATCCATTTATCCTTTGCTGAAATTTCTGCGTCTTCATGGAGAGCACGTCATTGGCAGACGCCTCAGGAGCGCTTCTGACCGAGCGCTTTGGAAAGAAGGTAAAGCGGCGCGCCTAGCGTTTTCCACGCGTTTTTAGGCGCAATATGTGAACGGCCCCTTATTCATTCATTATTTATTTTTTGCTTGCATATATCTTCAAATACGCTGTGGAGAATCACAGAAAGTGACTAAATAAAAAAGGTATATATATATATATATATATATATATATATATATATATATATATATATATATATATATATATATATATATATATATATATATATATATATATATATATATATATATATAAAAACCTTACAGCTGCACCATTTCCCTCCAACGCAGTACCATATTTGGTACGTCAAGACCACACCAAACTTTTTAAGTTGTGGTGTTATTAAATAATTCAAAGTACTCTAATTATCACAGGTGTGACATACACAGCAGCATAAATACCTCTAGGTTTATTGTTCTTACTGCTGATAAAAGATCTATCATCAAAACCCTCAAGTTACTTTTAAACTAAAGATCTCTGATCCAAAAACTAATGCCAGCTCTGTGAATCGTAAAATCAGGAAAGCGCCTTTAGCAGTGAGGAAATTCCTTTGATAACCAGAAAGACTACAGGTACTGAGTGGGGTAAAGCCTCCCAGACATTAAAGAATGCTGGCATTGGAAAAGATCTTGCAGCGAGAGGATGGAGCAATGCAGGTATGATGAAGAGCTTTGATCACTATCACTGTCTGCATGTAATTGTCATGATTTATTTTGCTTCTTTCTAAAACATGACTTATGCCAACTCAGATGCATAACAACTATAATGAAAATAAATGGGGGGATTTAGTACATTAGAAAAGACTAAATCCTCCTATTTGGAAATAATAATTATATTTTGAGAAGGTTTATTTTGCCACAGAAGAAAAAAAATATTTCAACATAGGCAGTTGTAATCCAACTAGCGCACACCCATTGCTTTTAGCTAGTCAGTTAGGGAGAATGTCACATCACAATTAATAAGAATGACTCAAGAAGTGTCTAGCATAATTTGTGCTGAACTGCTGACAGACAGAAAGAAAAAAAATAAACAACTGAAGTGAAGAAAAGTAATTGCTGACAAATCTAAATGTATATATTCTTAGCGGTCAATCTATTAGGCCTATTTTTATAATGCAACTTTCTTATGGGAAGGAAAATACAATAAATATGATTTTGTAAAGAATTAAGTATATCAGTCAAAGGCAGTAAACACAGTTAATGGGTTTAAAGTGGTCCTATTTTCTCTGATAATTGGATTCTACAGAAAATAAACTGTTATACAGTAATTCAGGGAAATATTACAGAACATCATCCTTGCTGCCAGCAGCTGTAAAATATTTGGCATCTTAGAAAGAGAGCGAACGACCAGAAACATGTCAGTGAAGAAAATCTCTGTATATCAATTTAAGGCGGAAAAAAGCAAACCTATAATTTACGTCGGAACTGGCCCCAAATTTACCAACGAGTGCCTACATGCGGTCTGTGCTCTGTTTTCAGCACAACTCCATTGCTGATATTTATCGTAATAAGGCAGGGGCATGTCTCAAAAACGTCCTTACATTTAGCTCAGGACGTGTAACGGAAACTGAGAATGACTTTCGTCCCTACTCGATATATGGTCCAAAAGCCCACCACAGATCACAAATAATTACTGCCTGTGCCGACCAAAGCATTTCCACATGAACATTGGAAAAATTCAAACCCATAATCGGACTGCAGGGCAAAAGTATATTAAATCAAACATACAGTGGGTAAAATGATGTGATATTACTTTCCAGAAATAGTGACTCTGTTCTTGAGGAATGCATGTTCCATGAATTGTCATTATTGTTGAGATATCAAGTACAGGTGAAAGTAAAGAGTTAATCCATGCTGAATTGGTGGGCTGATCTGTGTGTGTTTTAGCGGCTCTGTGGGGGACCTGGGCCTGAACCTTTGCTAATGGGCATGAGCAGCAAAGGCTCAGTGAGGAAACCTAGGTCCAGGTGGTATTCTACGAGTGGACACACATTAGACTGACACAACCATCTGTCAGAATATTTCAGTCCATAATTTAGCACCCTAACACAGGAGGAAGGAACACAGTTGAGGGTGAGAACAGGCAGTCATAAATATTCAAACATGTAGTCTTTTTTGTTTGTTTGTTTACAGGCATTACATTTCTTTTTTGCATTCTGACGTTTGCCTATGATGAAAAGGTACATTTACACTCATTTCTCAAAAGTACAGATATTTTTCAGATTAGAGGCATTTCACGATTACTGTGGTAGTGGTTATCCAAAATATTTTTGGCTAGTGGGCCCTTTTTTGAGTAGCATTTCTATGGTCAGAGCTTGTCTCTTGTTTTCCTGCAGCACTAACCTGATCATTTCAAATAAATCCTTAAACTAATTAAATTTTTTCCACAACAACAAACTTAATGAGAGTGAGGTTGAGCACCAATCTAATTAAAGTCACACAGAACTGATATCTATCGTTCATAAAGAACTGAGGCCAGACATAAATGACTGTTTAGTGACTTTTTAATGGTTTCGGAACAGTTAACAATGCCCTTTCGGAAGGGCCTCTTTAATCTAAGAGAAATTATTTGAGATTTACACAATGGCTTTCAATGGGTAATGGACACATTATGTGGAATCTAGAATGACAGACTTAAGCTTTAGGGGTTTTCAAAGTGTTCACTATTAATATGGAAATAATAATTGCACAGAAAAGTAACAGGATAAAAAAATAGGGTAAGGAGAAAATGGCCTGGCCTGGATTTGTAGGAGCTGCTCACAAAATGAGCTGGCTTATTGCAGCGTACAAAACAATGACTTTAATTACTGTGAATGAGGAATAAAAATAAAAAAAATGTAGTAAGTGGGTAAGAGTTGGAAATTGTGGCTTTGTACATTCTGGTTCCAAAGAAACTTAATGTGACAAATATGGCAAGTGATAAAGTGGTTACACACAGGCCTGTCTAGCATAAGTTAAAGGAACACTCCACCTTTTTTGAAAATAGGCTCATTTTCCAACTCCCTTAGAGTTAAACAGTAGCACTTTTAGCTTAGCTTAGCATAGATCATTGAATTGGATTAAACCTTTAGCATCTCACACAAAGATGAACACAGAGTTTAAATATTTTTCCTATTTAAACCTTGACTCTTCTGTAGTTACATCGTGTACCAAGACCAATGTAAAATGAAAAGTTGTGATTTTCTAGG
>NW_020524548.1:0-36191 GCF_003368295.1 Carassius auratus
GTTAAAACCAAGATTTAGGCCAGCAGATTTTCCATGACTTATAAATCTGTTCACAGAGCTGTCTAATTTGCCTTGCTAAGTTTTAACATCTCATTCTCAGAATTTCACTCTCACCTCTAATAGGATGTGCATCGCTATTCAATACAGCAGTGCACAAATCTGCATAAGCAATTCATGGAACACCTGATGGCATCTCTCTAATCAACCATTTCAATTTCTGAAAAGACAGAGAAATAGGAAAAAACGGACAGGGAGACAGCCAGCAATTACTCAGAAAAAAACAGTAGATTTTTAATAAACCTGCTCCTCTGTCTGTACATGACGTCTCCAAATTCAAAAACACTGATGCGAACTGCATACCAATGATCCATATACCTGACATTTAAATTTGGTAAAGCCAGGAAATCATTGGCCAACAATAAGTGACTGACAGGCCGACAAATTAAAAAGGTAAGATTAAATGATATTTCAGAATTTTATAACTATAAACTAAAACAAAAACCTAAACATAAAACAAAAAAAAAAATCAGGATTGAAAACGAAAAAAAAAAAAATTAAATCTGTTCACTCAGAGAAGAATCGATAATTGCCGTTCTGTTCCTGCATTATTATCTGTACTGAATATTATTTGCCTATAATAATAATATAAAATAATAATAAAATAATAAATCTCAACACTTTAAGAATATTTTAAATATATTAAAAAATGTTTGCTGCATTGTTAAAAAAAAACTTGAATAAGGTTGCGTTTTGAGAGTTAAAAAAAAAAACCTTAAGGCGGCTCACGACACATTTATTAAAACCCTATTACTTTCGAAAAATGAAGGCTAAAAATGCCTGTAGTCTAAAGCTAAATGTTACAATCATTATAAAAACAGTTATTAGTTTCTCTCCAAAACAAATCCTCTAAAGTTTAGGCTATAAAAACAATCAAAAAACTAATTAAGGTGAAGCTGATGCCTACCTCTCTCATTCGGCACGAATCTAAATGTTTTCATGTTCCTGGTGTATCTGGATACTAAAATATGATTTATTATATAGTGTTTGTACTTTCATTGACATGAAACATCATTATCAGCACAGTGAGGTGCGGTCAAGCTGAACGCAACATTTTGTACAATGGAGCAGTGTAACTTTTTATTTGTTTCTTTAACTGTATTTTATTTTGATAATGAACAGGCTTCAATAAAGCAGAATAATGTTGTGTGCGCGTAAGGCATTGGCGAAATGGTCAACGCTGGTTGGTTATACAGAAGCAAGACATTATTCAATACTGTCAAGCTTTTGATAAATAATTAAAACTACTCTCTGCTGTTTTGTTTTCCTTTCCGAAAACTTTGGAACATGTCACAATAAACCATAATTTAGCACATTTTTTCTTTCATTTCGTTAATCTGTCAATATGATTTAAGTGAAATATATTTAGTGTATATGCTTGTTATCGGTGATCTGTTGAATTCACCTCACACTATCCTCAGATAAACTCTAAGGGCAATGCATTGCCATTGCGACTTACCTATGAGTTCACAGCTGAGCGACATTTCACTCGCTGGCTTCAGCATCACATTTGCATAGGACGTACTACTGGAATTCGTGATTTCTTAACATTAAATTACAAATATTAAATGGAACAATAAAATAACGTTATTAACCGGTTAATGGCCATTTCAAATTTTCGATTTTGTTCAGAACTATAAAATTTTATAAAAATGGTTTATTTCCGTTTTCGTTCCTTGAACCGGTTCAGAGCCCTGGTTTTCATTTAATTTTTATGTTTCATAGTAAGGCTAAGCTCACTAACAAAAATTGACCTATAAATACTTTAGAACTAGTGCTACAACAACTAAATGAATAAAATGGATTATTATCGATACGATTTGAAATGATTCTCATTATCGATTAGTCGGGTCTGCCCACAGTGCATGGACAACTGCAGATGCTCGCATCAAATTACAGCACTGAATAATGCATTTCTATGGACAAAATGCATCTACATATATTGGAGGAAACAGAATGAGTTCCTGCAGGAAAAGTACAAGATCCAAGCTGCCCAAAACTTCAAGCTGATGCATTAGCATAATGGTTTGCCTGTCAGGCACTTTTACAGATACGTGTGTGCGTCCTCGGTGCACAAAAACTTTTATTTAATGGTCATATCCTTATCTGTAAATGTCACAAATTCACGCAAGCCTTTCTGCTTTTTGCATAAAGGCCCACCCTGACACTCTGCATTAAGTTGAAATCTTTACTTCAAGATGATGAATGTGTGTGTGTGTTGGTAAACAAAAAAGGCGAGGGAGACAATATTCATTGCCAAAAACATTTTTTGCTTAAATATCTGTTGTTTAACATCAATATTTAGGTTTTAAAAGCCAACATGCAATGAGTCTAATTTATGAGAGCAGGAACAGTGAAGGGACAGCAGCGTGCAATTGCCTGAATATAAATATCAGATGCTTTTACAGAATAAAAAATGTCAGTAAGCAGGAGACTGACTGTGATCAAAGCGCACGTGACGCAAATTCATGCAGAGCATTACTGTGATTTTATCGTCTTTATTTTCGTTATGGTTTTAATTTTTGATCTAGAGATTTCAACTATATCACTATGTAGCACGTAGCACTATGTACAGTGATTAACAAATTCAAACAAATGTAAGGTTATATAACATTTTGTTATATCTTTTTTATTTTTATTTTGACAGATTCCTAAAATATTTGTTTTGTCTTATGACAGGTGGTCTAATTGTTAAGCACTGTATGTTTTCATAGCATTCAGTTGACATTTGTTTTAAGGACATTGGCAGTAAAATTAAAATAAAATAAAATAAGGATTTAATCAGATAAAAAAAAAAAAAAAAAAAAAAAAAACTTCTGCCAACTAACAGATTATCAAAATAATCGTTAGTTGCAGCCCTATTTAGAACAGTGTTTCTCAACTAAGATGCCTCAGCAAATGGTTATGGCTGTCAGTTTATGAAAAATAACATGATTAAAATATTTTAACCCAGTTAACCACTGGCCCCACCCCCCGATCTGTGCGTCATTTTACATTTCATACAGTAGACTGTTGACAAATATGCAGGGCAACAACCCTAAAATTCAAGATATTGGGGCAAAATTGCTCCTTTGAGTTTTTGTCTCATATCACACAAGTGCTGTTTGTCCCGAATATAAAGATTGCAAATGTGATTCAACAGTAAATAAGTTAATACTGCTTTATATGTTAAACACAATACGGTCTCTTTTTTTCTCAGCTTTACCAACAAAAATTTTACCTATAAAGCAGAACTGTTGTGCATCTCTGAGCAAAACAGCAGTATTTAGTTTCAAAATTAATCCAATTTAGAGTGTTGTTTTGAAGGAGGGGGGGGGGGTGTTCAAAGGGATTGATCTTAAAAAAATTTTTATTTCATTGTCATTTACTCAATCCTGATCTTTTGTGGAACATAAAAAAAACGATATTTTGAGACTGTTGGTAACAAAGCTGTTTTGGTTAATGACTTCAGTTGCAGGAAGAAAAAAATAAATAAAACTGAGGTGTTTCTCAAATTATCTTTATAGCCACGTTTCCACCGCAGGAACCAGGAACTAAAAGTTCCGGGTAAAAAAAAATGCCCCTCAGAAAGTCCCTGCTGGCGAGGTGGTACTTTTTCAAAGTTTCGGAACTTTCGGGGGCGGGACTTTGTCGCTAAACATGCTGATTGGTTGAGTTCACGCAGCATTGGTTGAGTTCAACCACCATTTATTCGTATCAACATTTTCAAAATATTACTGTTATTGTGTCATGAAATGTAATTTTAAAAGTATTTCAGGCGAGAATGTAGTTGTTTAAAACTCAAATCTGTGGTTTATTTATAAAGACAGCGCCTATTTAAAAATGTGTTTCGCCGATCTCTGAGACTGTGAGCTCCACTCGATCAGCGGGAGCTCAGTGATCATCCATCCGACCAGAAGCAGCCTCACCTCGGATAGACCTTCTGATATGTGCCGCTGACTCTGATGTCTCTTTAGCGGTTAAACATAAAATATAATTCAGCTGCGGGGTAAATCTAACAGGTTTTCTTTGGTCTGTATTCAATTTATCTTTATGTTAACATGAAAATAAAAAAGGCAAGTCTATATAATATTTTGTTTCATTGCAATGGCTGTATATAACATTACACATATCCCTGAACTAAGTACATTTCTGCAGCTGTTATTATGTTTAAATGAAAACGAAAGGAGGCAGTGGTATTTTATATCCTATTTCGTTTTATTGTAAATTACAGGATTCGCGTCATCGCGGACGAAGTCAGAACTAACTACCGATGACGCACGTCCAAAATCAAAATAAATTTTTTAAATCAGCGGTACTTTGTATTGAGAAACGCGCAGACCTACGTCACCAGTCTATTTGCCTAATCTACCCGGTACTTTACACCGCGGTGGAAACGCAGAAAGCAACAGGTCTGTGGGGAAAAAGTTCCAGGGAAAAAAAGTTCCTGGTACAAATGTTCCAGGTAATTTCGGTGGAAACGCGGCATATGTTCCATAGTTTGTTAGGCTTTTGTAGCCTAAAAGTTAATATGTAGTAAATTTTATGTTGAATCAAAATATTTCTTTCTAAAGCTATTATTTGTAATGTCTATTTAATACTCTCTCATTTAATTCAAAAATAGCTTTAAATAATCGTTTGGTATTTTCACAGCCAAATGTAATTTGTGATAGATTAATTAATCGACACATCATGTAATGAATTAGACTGAAAATTTTAATCATATGACAGCCCTAATTTAAATTAAAATACATTATTAATATATTAAAATACAACTATAAATTAAAATGCTAAAAAATATTTAAAAAACTTGAACTTGTCCATGTAAAAGCAATATTAAATATGTTTGTCACATCACGCAGTGTCTGACATCAAAGTACCACGAGAGTAATTCGAAAGCATGCAGAGATGTCTGCTCTCTAAAGCTCTACTGTACTTTGATGTTCTACAACAATTGGTCTGCGCAGAGCTGCTTCAAGTGGAGCAGCCCTCTTATAGCGTTAGGGGGGAGGAGCCATGCTCAGTGTCTCCACTGCATCAAGACACGATTTCAGGCCCCTTCAAAAAAAAAAATCCTACACAAAAATGGAGAAAAACTATTTAACAATCTAACTCCACAATTCAGTACGACATAGTTCACAGTCTTTGTAATGTAGTTCAGCAATATATTTAAAATTTTCTGAATTGCCTTTTAATAGACTTTGATGACGAAAAAATAGTGTTTTGGGCCTTCAGCTCAGAAGGTTTGAGAGCCGGCGCCTTAATACATACACAGAAATCTAGTTCCACATATGAAGAGACCGTGACCAAATGGCACCTGCTTCTTATGTGTTGTCCTGGCACTTGGAAGTTCACTTTGTGGCAGATGACAGTCTCCTGTTTGAGATATCTGGAATAAACAAACCTAGCAGCACAGCAAGCGGTACGGAGTGCGCGTGCGCACACACACACAGAACATCCAAGTCCATATAATATCCAAGCCTTTGAATGTGAAATCCTACCACACGCTCACATTGAGTTTCTCACAGGAGAGTTCAAAGGAGTGCAGACTTAAAGGGGTTATTGATGTATGATCACGTACAAACACTATGCTTCCAGACTGAGGTAAAATTATGTGTGCATGTCCTAAAGTGAACCAAAGTGCTTTCTGTGCACTGACCAGTGTGAAATTAATGCATTGCATTTCTCATAGTGTAGTGCTTCTCAACCTTTTTGACTCAAATGACCCTTACTGTCAAACACAATATTAAAAGGTCTAGGCCCTTTTCTGCTATAATTATGACAATGCTACTTGTTTTTAAACTTTCATTTTATATATTTGATACATTAACCAATTAATGTTTAAGTAAAAGTAACATTTATTGATTTTATGGGCTTTTTAGTTTAGAGTTAAATTTTAATATATTAATGAATAACTGTGTAATAATTAAGTCATGTGACGAGTCAGCTGCCTCCTCCCTGATTGTCACAGGCACCCCGTTCTAAATCGGCGTCCTTCACCAGGCTCCCGACTGGAGTGGGTGTGTGAGAGGAGGGGCGCTGGACGAGTCAGGGCTGGCGGCGTATGATGGGGCACACCTGAAGGAAGTGGAGCCTCATTATCGCCGCTGTTTAAAAGCCCAACGCGCCTCTCCTCAGGAGACCGGTCTCTTCCACGTGCATGCACGCTGGTGTCTTCGTGGGTCCAGGAAGGGTGCGTTGAGGGACTCCCGCGCCACAAGAGACGTGAGCAGCCGGACCCGCGATCCGGAGGAGAACCGCACCCGTTTACACGGCCGACGGGCCAGGATGCCGGGCCGTCCATCCCCTACCAGCGCCGCGGCCGACGAGAGAGATGCGGCCGCTAGAGGAAGCCGCCGCCCCTCGCGCCCCAGACCAAGGAGGGGAGCGCGTGCGGCCGCCGGACTCCGCCCCTTACCTGGACCCTTCCTCCATGAACACTGCCCGACCCACACGAACCCCTTGCAGCACAACGAGGACACCAGGTCCCCTGTTATTTTGGACACTTTCCCCCTTTGGCCACTTTTATTCCCCGTGTTATTTTATGATTTCTGTTAATAAAAGCCTCTCCGAGGCCTGACGCCACGCCCACTGTGTCTGTCTTGTGCTCCTCCCGTGACAGTCATCTTTAATAATTGCTCTTTTACATTTACTGAGTGAATCCTCGCCTTCTGGTTGAGAACCACTGTTGTATCATGCAGCATGATAAATCAGAACAAAAATGTGATAATGGAGCCCAAAGTTGGACATGACACAGGCTACGGACTCAAATTACAGAGGAAACTAAATTAATCCTTTTTATTTTCATCTGGAGGCAGAAGAAAATGAGATATACAGAATAAAGTTTCTTTAGGCTTGCCCAAGCTGTGTGGTCAGTTTAACGCACTGATGGCATGTCTATGGGTATATGTTGTAGCTGCCCTGCTATTACTCAGCAAGACTGAGAAAAGATGGCAGGACCTTGCTCATCATAGACCATATAATTGAATATTGATTACAATTAATCAGTTGAAGGACAAAAACAACTTCAAACATGGTGTGTGTTTGTGTGTGGAGGAGCCATAAAGCTAATTTAATGCAAGGCTGTGCTGAGTTCTTGAAGTACTGGCTAAAGTATTATATTAGCTGCTGTCACACTGAAGGAAAGCTTTAAAAGCGAGGCACTTGCTTACTGCACTCAGGTTTGTTGGTGGGGTTAGGGCCATGCTGGGACTAATTGCACCTATGTACCTGTAGAGCAAAAGGAGAAAACAAATCAAATGGAAGAGGAACAAGATGAGATTGGATGGAAAAAGGCCAAGACTGATAAACGAACCTGCCATTTTACAGCAATGTACTTTTGCATTAACAGACATTGACACTGGCTGCTAGGTGATGGTGGGAATGAGATAATGATATTTTCCTTTCTGGAATGTACTGCATATCTCCATTTATTCCCTTTGGGACATTCCTGACTCCTGCTGCTGCCTTACCTAGTCATGCTTCACAGAAAACACATACAAATCGAGTCTTAATAACAAAGGGCTATTGTATTGTAATGGGACAACAGCATTGTCTGCAGCTACACTTAAATAATGGGCAGG
This sequence comes from Carassius auratus, assembly GCF_003368295.1. Lineage (NCBI taxonomy): Eukaryota > Metazoa > Chordata > Actinopteri > Cypriniformes > Cyprinidae > Carassius > Carassius auratus. The sequence continues at coordinate 7,620 of NW_020524548.1, forward strand.
GATGACAGAGGGAGTTTGAAATGTAGAATTGGGAAAAAAGAAAAGAAAAAACACTGAAGAAAAAGAGGGGTGGTGTTTGCCATTTCCAACTAGCCGTGGTTGTGGATTTTTGCTTGCCTGCACAAATTCCTCATTTAACAACATGCAATTATTTAAACCAAACTTGGTAAATAAAGCATGTATAACATCTGGAGTTATGAACCTACAACAGCCATAATTACAAGCTAATAGAATCCCCTTCATCCAAAGAGCTTCATTCTTGGAACTGCAGTAATGTGTACTTTACTGACCTTATTCACTTTTAAATTATTATATAATGACAGTGAAATGCATCATTTCATCTTCCTGCTCTCTGCATGACTTATGAGTGTGGTTACTGGTGGTGTTATAAATGGTGGTATAAAATGTACAGAGCAATACTATTCAAAATGTAATAAATCCGTAAAAGCAACTTGTGCAAGTTTTGTGCCATCAGCAGATCCAAATGGAAACGCAAAAAATAATGAGCAAAATAATTTTCAAACAGGTTATTCTGTTTGAAACAATGGAACATTTATTCTATGAGTTCCAAACAGTTCTTTCGTGGGGTTTGTTATAATATCTGGGTTAGATTGTGGAACATAATCCTCTCTCAGAAGTATGGTTTAAAAAGCTGTTTATATAACCACAGTACAAGCCAAAGTCATCTTTCCAAACACATTTCAGAACCTTCTAAGAAAAATAAATGAGGCCAAAACTGTTTCTACATGTAACCTTAATAAACATATCATCACCTCTCTTCCTTGTTTGGTTAGTAGAACATTTACTTAAAAGTACCAGAGGTATAGATTAAGATGAAAAGTCCAAATTTACAGTGTGTGCACAAGTGAAACTAAACTCAAAGATTGAAAAAAGGAATAGTATTTCCCCATACACTAAAAATAAAGCACTATATTATTTATATTATACATTCTATTATCTTAAAAATAATCAATCTAGAGGCGTGTCATGAATAGTTTTCAGACAAATTAATTATCTAATCCGAAAGATTTTTCATTAAAACAAGCACTGTGCTATTCTGTGTCACTGTAGCAAGAAGGACCAAACCTTATGTTCCCAGAACTCCTAGCAACACACTTATTAGCTCAAATTGTAGCAGTGCAACACAGCTTGTTTAAAATTTCCAGCCGAGTTTCTGGTTGTGGGGATCAAGATAGACTCACAGCGGTTTGAAGCTTAGTGGCAGAGCTTTTATTTACAGAGCAGAGACTAATGGCCACAGCACGGCGTATCATTTTATTAGCGTGAGGAGGCCTGTCAGAAACATATTACTCACCACAGGCTCTCTCAGGATAAAGACAGAGAGAAAGAGTTGTGGCATCACATAAACAGTCCCACATTGGTCCAGAGAACAGAGCACAACAGGATCCTTGTGTATTTTAGTTGAATCTTGTGCACTGTTTTATAAGGAAGGTAATTATGCTAATGGCACTCTTAACCCAAGCATTGATATTCATGATGGAATATTTTTTAAATTTCACTGAATAGGAGTACCTAAAAATGCATTTTTAGAGACCTCCATAAAAGTGTTTCCAGTAAATTAGATGAGTGAACCATGTCCATCTCAGAACAGCAGTCTTACTTTCTATAAAGTTTCATTAGGCTATGTTGAAAACCTGTCAATTACTGAATGGGATCTTTTGTGTGAATAATATTTAAAAAAAAAAAAAAAATGTACCACTGAAATTCACCATTACATTGTATATTTGAGAAAGCATTTTTATTATTTCACATTTATATCATTGTACCAAATAAAATAAAAAATAGTAGTATTAGTAGTAAATAAAGAAAGAAATAAAAAATGACATGCCCAAAACAGACAGCAATGGTGTCAGTGCATTGACCATGATGTGTAACTTGCAGAGAGATTTAAATTGTATATTTTCCTACCAGAATTGTTACTATCATACATTTTCAGAGTCTGAGCTGCTGTTATATGTGGCTTTGTAGAATGTGATTTAGGGACACTCAAAGCTAGCAGTCATCAGAGTTTCTGGAGCTCTGGGAGTCCTCATTCATTATGACAGTGTTAAACATTTCTGAGGCACGTTGCTAAATACCTCCTAACGCCTGCTAGAGCTTCGAGGGATACACATATGTACGCTCACACCGGAGACCTCAGGAAAGCAATGTTAGCTGAACATCTAATTCGTATTGAAGGGTGGAACTGTTAATTTCCACAGGTTAGTGTATGTGTGTGTGATCAGCACAGAGGGAGGCCGAGTTGTCTGAAGTAGAAATGGTGAGGGAGGATCGGCTAACCAGCCAGCCATTATTTTCCAATCAATAGTGAAAAAGAACAAAAGGACAGTATGCTGAAATCCCAATGTGTACGATCTAAGTCAATGTTAATTGTTTGTCTATTACGAAACATTGCGCTCTCTATCTGTGGCTTGCTCTTTTTCTTTCTCTCTATATGATTGATTGCATGTATATTCCTTGTGTGCAAGGACTATTTGGAGATGCTGGAGAGGAAATGGGTATCGATCAGACATCTTAATGTGTGCACCTTTGTATCGTAATCATTGCAAAGCCCACTTTGAATACACACTAGACTTTGCATTACACTGCTGCATTACACATGGCAGAGGTTATCTTGTGAATTTATTACCATTAAAAAAGTGAAAAACTAAAAATTACTGTAAACATTTTTATAGGTTATAAAAGGTTAGTTTAAACTGACCGAAAATGAGAATAAAGACATTTATTGTGCTAATAATGTAGATTTTAAAGGTAAAGGTTTAATCCTAACAATTCTTTCACATATTTATAATTGTCATTATCACTAATGTTATAGTTTGTGTTGTCAAAAAATGTAATTCTACCATTGGTGAAAAATGGTATACACTTCTTTTATAAGCCTAAAAATAGATTAGTGTTAATTTCTCTTATGTTATAGCCTTAACCTACATGCTACAAACTAAGATTAAATTCCATGCGTGTATGAATTTTATGGACACACTGCACTTGTAAAGAAGTTATTTTTATAATTATATGGAAAATAAAGTTTATATCCTTATTTCAAAGAGCAATGAGTGTTAAAGCTGCATGCAGAGTTTGATAAAAAACAGTAAAAAAGAAAAAAAAGAAGTTATGTGAGGCTGTCAAGGTCCATATAGACTCAAGTAAATTAGGCCAAATGGATGGATTCCAGTGAGATCGTTTAATCAGGTCTGGCTCTGTAAATCTTCTAAAGCTCCACGGGCCAATCTGAGCTCTGGTGATTAGGTCTGATGTGATAACAGCAGACAGATAGTTTAATCAGCTGTGTCGCTGAGGCCTGTGGAACGGGAAGAAGCCTTAGTCTGATAGACGAGAATACAGCTGCCCATTAGCCATTTAGCTCTAGGACTGTTTCATTGACCAGATGCCAACATAAGGTCAATAGACTATACAAAGATTTATCAGATGAACAGTGATTCTTGATTTCTTTGAGTGTGCTCCTATGCTCAGGAGGACTACTATAGGTTGTTCATGATTTTATGAGTACTGATTTATCAAAAGCTCACACAAATCTTTATTTCTTTTGCTCCTTTTTTCCCACCAGAACAAACTAGTCTTCCACAATCACCATGCAATTTTTTGTTATTTTCCCCTCTATTATCACTCCCCCTTCTTTTCTAGTCCACTCTCAGCAGGAAATGAGTGAAATTGAACTTCACAACAAAAGTCCATTATCAACCAGCATTTTAGCAAAGCCTCAGCTTCTCTCTACAATCTACATCTATCAAACCACCCCAAAAGCAAAGTGTCCAGCTTCTGTTGGAAGAAATTGCATATTCATGAAGTCAGGCTCTAGGCAACATCTGGCACAGTGAAGGACCTTAAACATAAAAACTGCCATAAAACTTTATAGTTTTGACTTTGTGGAGCCAGTAGTAAATCAGTGTGAACAACAGGATTTATAATAGAAACTTACTGTAAATGGAGAATGAAAGTGGAATATCCTACTACTCTAATAATGTAGATACTCAGCCCTGGTTAAGAAAGAAGAAAAACAAAAGAAAATTCCACTAAACATTTTGGCCTGATATAAAGGATTTCCTGTCATCTTCAAATTTGATTTAAAACTGAAGGATTTACGATCAAAAGAGGAAGCTTTTTAAAACAAGAAATGCTATAATCATCTTTAATCTTCAGTGCACAACATGGATAGAATACCACGTAAAACTATGTTGATCCCACAATGCCAGATAATTACATTTTCTAGCTTTTGTCTTTCAAAATGTGATCATTTAGAATGATTCCACTGCTGGGAAAAAGTAGTGATGATCCCATAGTTTCCTGTCATTGGATTCAATAGGTGCACAGAGAGTGCTGAAGTGAGACCTACAGCAGTGGAGCCTTCTGTCAGATGAAAGGCTCATTTAATCCCAGCAGGTCTTCCAACTTCCTCTTTGATTAAAAGCTGCATCCGTCTGCTTAACAAGCCTGCACTGTGTATTATAACATCCCTATTTCTCGCTGATACATTTATGAACATGTTACAGTATAGGTGCTGCACTCCTGGAGCTCACATTCCCTTAAGTATTGAAACTGGGCTACTGCAACCGTTCACTAAGGAAAGGTAACAGAGGTATACTTCAGCATGTTATGCATGTCTATATGATAACTATGCCACAAATAAAAACCTAAACACAATATTGTGTAAGATGCAACCTATTTTAACTCTGGACCACCAAGATCTTTTGTGTTTATGCTTAGGTGTAGTAAATAAATCTCCTCTCATCTTAATGAAGATAAATATTGGAGGCTTTGTCTCTAAATCCCACACATAAATCAGTGGAAGACACCATTTATCTAGCATTAAATGTGCGCGCTGCACTTTCATCTGCTTGTAATTAAAGTGAAAAATTACGGAAAGGTAAAAACATGGTTTTACAGTGACTCGTGCACTCTTCTTGTTAGCAAGTAGTGTATATTTCTCTAATTTACCACACTGATTTGACTGATTCAGGCACCTGAAATAGATCACAAATAAAAACTGTAAAAAAAACTAAAAAGATAATGTCACAAAAAAAAAGCCTAATGAACCAGTAACTACAGCACAAATGTTCATCAGGACAAGGCAGATCACCACGCACAAAACATGCAAATACACCACGAGACACATGACATGATCAGAGTAAATGGGTTTGGCATTTAGCTCCAGATCTATAAATGAGGTTGGTATTTAGCTACAGATGTGCTCTCATTATGCAATGAACAAATTAATATTTAGCAGAGGCTAGAAACTCAAAATGTTCTGTGTATTTGTGTGGGATAGATCAACTTTTGTACATACATTTGGGTCACAAGAGGAGAGGGACTGGTATAAAATATAACAAGACAAAACAATTGCCTTTTTCTCCTCAGTGTGTTTAAAATGTACCTGTTTGATTGAGGTATATAAATAAAGCGTGCAACAATAAAGTTGTTTCAGGAAGTCAAACAGACGGATAATTAATTAAAAAAAAACCTGTGCTAGTATCGGTTAGGAATCGGCCGATACTCAGGATTTTCTGGATCAGATCTGAAAAAAGACACTTTTGTGATTTTTACATTATCATTTTTTTCTTACTTGAAAGCTTATATTTAGATGTAAAATTAAAAAAGTGATACACAATACACGTTTTTTATATTTTTTCTTTTTTGCATTGGTTCTTATTTATAACAAAGATATTATTAAAAATAGCTATATTGTAATTATTAATCTAGTAATAACTAAGGAAAGAAATGGGTGAAAGATATAATGTTTCTAAGTGATTTTGCTTTGGAAACGTCATCTAAATTTACTGACTCTGTTGACTTGAAAAAGGTGTAGCTCAGTGGTTTTGCACCTGTGGTCCGCAATGGTATTGCAGGTGGGCCACCAATTACTATTAAAATAAATTATAATATTGTTATTAATATATGTAAAAGTCATAACATAATAACATCATTTCATATATATATATATATATATATAATTAAATAACAAAAAATAAATATTAAACTGTTACTATGCTTCCACTATTCGAGCTCGCTGATTGTTTTAAGAATAAACCACCAATTTACATTGGATATTTTTGCTGCATATGCTACAGAACAAAAAATTCAAACATGCATAAAGGGCTGTCAACATGCTCAACATAAATGGCTGTCAACGTGTTGCATCCTGACTGCTTGGTCCAATGACCGTCTACCCGCTGCCGAGCTCTGCCTGGATCTAGTTTTCCCGTTTTGCTGAGCTGTGCCAGCCCAAGTTACTTTGTTCATTTCCAATCCATTCTAGGGCTGTGTGATTAATCGAAATAGTCATAAAATATGATGAGCGTGTGCGATTTCTAAATCACTTTATAGCACGATTTTCCACACCTCCCGCAGTATGCTATTCGATGATCCAATCAGAACGCAACGCACCTAGCATGAGAACAGAACAGACTGGGCTTATGCCTAACTCCAGGTTCACACACCATCTGTGATGCGCCTTTTTTCCGAGCCAATGTTAACGGATCAGAGTGTTCACATTGCACGCGGTAAAAGGCTACAAATAAAAACGTTTGAAAATAATTCATATCTAGCACATGAGCACAGAGAGAGTTGTGAGTGCACAGGACGCAGTTTAAGTGAGAGGAGACACACTTTAAGTGCGCACACTCTCTCCGGGTGAGAGAAGCATGTATCTGAGCAAGCAAGTCCGGTTTTGTGACAAAGCAAAGGAAATCTGCGCGCGAACAGAGAGATTCACGCTCGTGCATTATTTTAATGTGCTTTCGTGTTAAAATAACACGCTCTCGCTACTGATTATGCACCGCAGACACATAACTGCATTATAAACACTGCAAAAGGATTACGTCTGAACCTGTGTAATGTATAATAACATAATAACATAATATTTCAACACCTGAGGCACTGCTACAATTAATGAGCTCTATGAACAATGCATGGCAAAAAAGAAAAAAAAAGTCCCTGGACACGGGATTTATATTTTTTTCCCTTAAGTCTATACATTTTACTATACCTTTACTACAGTGATTATTTTGACTTATGTCTGTTCTAGAGAAGTCACAACTTTTTGATAAAGCTCTACTTGGTTTTACTTTGGAAATATGTTTCAAATTCATCCTGAATGCATTTATGAATGTAAAGCATATATGTGTGTGTCAAAATCGTGATTAAAATCGAAATCGCTAAATTGATCAAAGAAATCGCGATTTCAGTTTTTTTTCTTCATAACGCACAGCCCTAGTTCATTCAATAAATACAGTTAATAATGTAGCTTCTGAGTACCAAGTTATTATACCAACAGCGGGGTCAGTTAATTTTTTTGCAGTGGGCCGCGCAAACACGTGTTTGGTTGTGTGGGCCGCTAGTTGAAAAAGGTTGGGAACCACTGGTGTAGCTCATTCATTCTGTCCAATTCCAACAAATCATACATCAATTTCAAGGTGAATGGAGAATGTGAGAACTAATGGAGAAGGTAAAAATAAAGAAACTAATTTCTGAAAATTTCTCAAATTTTGTTGTGCATTTCGGATTACCAAGGACAAATACATGCTACATCAGCCCCACTGAAATGGTAGAGTAAACATCACATCAAAAAGGGACAAAAAGCTGAAAATAAACATACAAAATCCACATACACCGTGTGCACGCACACACACACACACACACGCACACACACACACACACTCACTTTAAAAGTGCGTCTGAAGCTGGAAACTAGGTCTGTGGTATTCAAAGCCCCATCGTGACAAGAACACTAGAACAGAAATAATAACAGAAATGATAACCCCCAACTCATAACATATTAGGCTACACATCTTAAGACATGCTGTTTTTTGTTTCTGTGTGTGTTTGCAGAAAGCTGAGTGAGAAGTGAATGAGGGAGGAAGAAACAAAGTAAAGAAGAAAGGTTGTGCCTGCATTAATTAGGAAGCCCAAGGCTGGTCTCTCACTACAGTCCCACACATTGGATGTCTCCATCACACACAATCAAAATCGCTTTGATTTCCCAGTTCATTTGCATAATGGAGCTGACTCTCCCTGCATACAAAGCCCAAACAAACAAAGAAAAAACAAACAAAAAGATAAAATTAAGCAAAAAACAAAGTGTGAGCTTGTGTAAGTGAGTTTGTATAAGAGAGAGTGAAACAGTTGTGCCACTTCTGCACACAGCATTGTTTTCCTTAACCACCCACAACAGTGTGATAGAGATGAACGTTGTAACTGGACATATCCAGACATGCAGTGCAGACAACCTTTTTTTATTATACATAAGAGACATAAGATCAGGTGCAAATTACGTTCAGCAAGAATTCTACAAGGTAACAATTACTTTAGTAAGCATAATTTCTACAAAAAAAGGCAGCACATGCAAAGTGTGTCCAATTCATTTTTAGTGAATTCTCCCAAGTGTACGGTTGTTTCCCTTTATTAACACACATTCTACAGTTAGCAAAGTCCCTTTTCTAGTAGGAAGAGCATGCAAATAAATTAACAAGAGCTGAAATGCAACAGAATTACATTTGTCGCACTTATGTTACTGTGATCTGTATCGACATGATTCATGACTGATGACTCATGGGAGGTGGAGTAAAAGGTTGAAAGTGTGTGACCTTTACAGACACTGTCTGACACTTGACACATTGACAATTGGTGCTGGCCAACATCATGTGGCATTCCATTTGTGTCAGAGACAAATACAGAAGTCTGAATCAATCATATTTCCACAGCCTACATACAGTCTGATGTTGATCATGAGAGAAAAGAAGCTGAAAGAGACACATTGACCCACATACTGTATAAGAATCACATACTATTTAAGTAAGCCACCTCTGCCTAAAGGCTATGAATATGGATGTGTGCAAAGATGGTAAATGGTATAATCTGAGTGAGCCAATTGAGTCACTTTCAAAAGAAACTGGAAATGTTCTAAACAAAAATGTGATTGATGCTTGTCTGTGGCAAACTCTATGATGCTATGATGCTCTCATGTGATCTAGGTTTGAAAAAATGGCAAGACTAAGCTCTTACTAAATCTGCTTTATACTGAAATTGTACAAATAAACCAAAAACCTATAACAAACAGCATATTTAACAAACCTGAAGATGACACCACAATTCAGGCTACCAAAAATACTGTATCTCTGTGTCTTACCTTGGATTTGCACAAATGACCAGACAGGAACAGGGTGAATGCAGAGACCCACAAAGAGAAAAATAAAAACAGAAAAGAACAGTTAAGAATGGTTGTTAAATCACAACAAAGCATTTTAAGTAGTTGCACGCTCACATCTAGGATTTTCAAAATTCCATAAATATATCATTATAGCCTGCACACATTCACTGAATTAGACCAGTTCAGTGAGAAGTGTTTAACCCCAGGATGTATTTGTATGTGTGATTTGTGCACACTGGCGCTCTCAAAGTGTTGAGAGAAATACAGAAGAGAAAAATTTTGTTTATTTACACTCATATGATGGACCACAGATACAATTATAAGCCTGCTATACAGTCAAGAGAGCAGGGACAGGCCAGGATTAGACAGAACAACTGTCAGAGACAGATTGAGTTGTGCCGCGAGGAGAACAGGGCAGGTGTCTTGGTGAGAGAACAGTGTTAGCTTACAGATTTACACACGTTAGTTAACGATATGTAATCAGGCAATAGCAAAGCTAGTACAAATTATCTATGAGTATCAATACTTACCAGTAACAGAAAATAATAAGTGCTGACCAGACGTCTCACACTTGTTAATATTTAGGGTAACTTTGGCGTCATACAATGATCGGTGCACATCTTCGAGTCGAATTAATAAACACTTGCACGTATTTGCATCACTTTGATCTCACCTTCTCACACACAACGTGCCACAATTGGATGATTCAGTACAATACCTGCATGTAATTGGTAAAAGTACTTTGGAGGTTTAAGGCAATATAAAAAATCCTGGCCAGGACGTGGCGCATATAGACACCCTTATAATATCCGACACTAATAGAACATGATATAGCGGTTTTTCCATCAACCCAAAGGGAGGGAGAGGAAGATAAACACGTTTTTGATTCATTATGTGCTTGTGTGGGACAAGCGAGGCCGTGGTCACAGCTGAGTAAAGTCAGTGCTGCAGGGAGTAAGATTCATACTGGGCCTTACATACTAGGTCTTAGTGGAGTATGTGTCCCCCACACTTGATGTGCAGCATCTTAACTCTGCACCCAGGCTTTGAGTATTGCTGTCTGAACTAGGCATGGGCCGATTAACGGTTCCAAGGTTTACTGGGATTTGAAATTGTTCAAAACCACTTATATTTTACATTATACCACTCCTGTGGTAGGTGCTGTGTTTAATGTCTCTTCAAAGACTGAAAGTGTAGGAATCCCTCAGGTTGAGTGCAGTGTAGATAGTAAAACCCTCCCCCTCCTGTTAGTTTGAGCATGGTCAGTCACATGTGTAGGATGGACGGAATATATTGAATACTGAATGTGTTTCTGAGGGGAAATGACTGTCTTCAGAAAAGTTTGTGGTATTTTTTTTTTTTCATCCTGTGTCTGTATAATTAATATTAAGCAGTGTTTCAGTTCAGTGCTGCTTTGTTTACAGTGGTAACCAAGGAAACTATCTGATGTTCCATGAGCGCCTCCTGCTGTCAGAGAGTGAATATGAATCTCATTTAGAGCATCTGCTGTTTGCTTCATTCAGGCATGTAGTATTTTTTGGCCACCACCATTTGTACATTCTATGGGTCTATCTTCCGGTCTCATTTTGCTATTTTTAGCTGTAGAAAACAGCTAGTTTTGCTGCTTGATATTGACAATTGATGTGTTCTATCATACTATTTTAATCGGTTATCTTAATTAAAAACACACTGGTTTGTACCACAAACAGTTTCAAGGTTAACTGCACATTGTTAATTTCACAAAGCTAGTCAGAATAGAACATTCCATTTTTGCTTCAAATGGAGTCATTATTAATTTACATTATGTATATTAAATTATATAACTAAATTATATGAAATTATATAAATTATATGTATATAAATTATATGACTAAAATAACTAATTACAGATTTAGTTTAAATAAAGATGCAAACAAATCAAAGAAAAAATAAACCTTCCAATATATACAGAATATATTGTGTTCAGCAGGCAATTATACCCAGTCATTTAAAAATAACAAATTTTAGAGCTGTAACTAGGGCTGTGCGATAGGGACAAATTTTTTTGTATCATTTTTTTTATCATTTTTACGATTTTATCAATTTTGCGATTTCGATTTTAATCACGATTTTGACACAAACAGACATGCTTTAGTCATAAATGCATTCAGTATAAATTTTAAACATATTTCCAAAAGAAAACCAATGAGAGCTTTATCAAATGTCTCTAGAACAGACATAAGTCAAAATAATCACTAAGTAAAGATGTCAAACAAAATATCAAACTCCATCTGCAGTGCATAAACAGTAAGTTATGTGTACACGGTTCAGAAGCAGCATCGAGAGCACATTTTTGCAACGCGAAAGTAGAGCCCGACCGATATATCGGCCGGCCGATATTATCGGCCGATATGAGCTAATTGCATTTAAATCGGCATCGGCGTTTATAACGGCCGATGAAACATGAGAAACAGTCTCATATTCTTCACTCATGTTATGAGTGTTGCATAGTTTGCCCACCAGAGGGCGGTCTGCAGCTCCAGAGTTGCAACAGCGCCAGAAATCCACAAAGAAGAAAGCGATCAGCCAAGCCACCCAGGTGAGTCTTTCCTTCGTCATGTGAAATGATTGTAGATTTAGTTCATACACTGTATATAAAAACGGTGTGGTAGTTCTAGTTAACGGTCCTATCATTATCACTTCTAAATATTCTGTAACATCACTTACAGCCGTTAATGCATTGCTATATTAGATTAGCCACAAAGCTAATACCATGTTTATCAGTGGAAGAGCGCGAACGTTAATAAGAGGTCGAACTATAAAGTTAGCGTTTAGTGCTTATTCTATTGCGGTGTGTTTCCCACATAATGATCGCGTAATGGGCCTTTCACACAGGACGCGGTATGCACAGCGCTTGGCCGCTGGGTTTAGCGTTGCCTTTCAGATACAACGCGATTTGCCCTGCTCTGCGCTATGGCATAGGCGGAGTTTTAAAAACTTTTAGCGGGAGCTCTTTCATAGTCTGTTGTTCCTCTTTTCGGTCAGCAGCAAACATGTATCTGTCCCGTTGTAAGAAGCGAGCGATAGCGCTAGTCCTGCTGATGAGATTTAAGAGAGAAGCAAGGAAGAAGAGGCTACCCTCAGGCCCAGGGAACAATTTGGTGAATTCAGGCTGGTTACGTTACTCTAACGCTAATATAGCTTCCTTTTTAGCAGGCCCCTTAAATGCTTGCTATTAACTTGTTTGAAGGTGGTTCTTCTCAAAATTGACAGCGGTGTGTTCATGGCACTAACGTTAACCATTTTGATTCAGACTGCACAAAGAGAAGAGGAGAAGATATACGGGTCCGTTGTGAATGTGTCTGTGAGAGCAAATATAGTGTAGTTACAGTAACTACAGTAGGTGCATCAGAAATGACTAAACCAGAGGGGACATGTAAATAAATCTGAGCTGAACAAGCGCTTTTTTCTTTTCTTTTTTTTTCTTACATATTGTTTCAAAGCAGCTTTACAGACATAACAGGAAAATGTTGAAATAATATTGTTAAATATAAGGAGGTTAATACCTATTGCTTGACAAATAAAAAAATATATATATATTTCTCATTTTTGCCTATGTAGGAGATCCCTGTTTATTATTATTATAATTCTAATGATGACATGAGTAATGATACATGGTGATATTATTAATACACATGCTTATTCTTTCTATGTCTCTCTTTCTGCCCTACAGATGGCTGAAAAGGGTGAATGATGTAGCAGCAAAAGTGTGGGACTACTTCTGCAAATACTTTAACTTTAACTTTAGTATTATAATTTATTTACAGTACACACACAGACTGTTAAAATCAGCTTCAACTGGAAGAAAGTAAAAGTGTTAAATGTTTAAAATCAGACTGTTTTTTGATCGTTAAAAAATATATACTTTTGATGTGCAATTGTTTAGTGATTGAGACCGTAATCTAAGGCTTTTTTTTTTACATAAATCCCTTCTGGAAAATGGTTTATACAGCCCACATACATAGAACAGGCAGATATTTTGCCATTGAATGTTATGTAAGTGCAGCTTATAGCAAATGGGTCTAATATCCAGTTTATTTTCAAAATCAAAATATCGGCTTATAAATCGGCTCTTTTCAAGTTAATATCGGCATCGGCATCGGCCCCCAAAAATCCATATCGGTCGGGCTCTACGCGAAAGCACATTAAAATAATGCGCAAGCGCGAATCTATCCACTCGCACCAGTGATGCGTGGGTGCGCATTTCTGAATATCCCAATCCGCTCGCTCATTCCATGGGGTCTCGGTCAACCCAGAATAGCCTGCTGGTTCGAAAATATGCAAGGAGTCATTTTATTGTTTAGTAATAAACTGGTGTTTTCTGTGTTGCTGCAAAGATGAAGTTGACAATGCAGACTCGCCATGAACTCCAGAGAGAAATGCACATTCCATATGGATTACATCATCAGAGAGTAGTCCATTTATTTTGGTTTGAATATTTTCGTTTAAAAGAAGAAATTTCAAGCTGTCTGTAATATATAGCCTATATTTCTCAAATCTAAGTCTGAATCATCACTGACTCGCACGCAGATTTCCTTTGCTCTGTTACAGATGCGCGTGCTCTGATCATAGACTGTATAAGGCTCAGATTTATGCTGCCTTACAACTTGTCTCCTCCCACTCAACCTGTGTCCTGTGCCCTTGTAACTCTCTCTGTGCTCACTCGTAAGTTATTAAATATTTTTGCACCTTTCTATTTATAACCTTTTCTGTTCTCATCTTTTTACTGCGTGCAGTGTGAACGTTTTTGTTCCATTAACATGGGCTCGAAATAAAAAAAAGGCTACGCATCACAGACAGAGTTTGTGAACCTGGAGTTAGGCATATGCCCAGTCTGCTCTGTTCTCGAGCACCACTTATGTGCGCTGCATCCTGATTGGTTCAGATAACATACCACGGTGAGGTCAGGGCCGCGGAAAATCGTGCTATAAAGCGATTTAGAAATCGCGCACATTAAAATTTTATTTCATTTTCGATTAATCGCACAGCCCTAGCTGTAACGACAATACTGTGATAACGTGAAACCGTTCTACAGATATAGCATACAGGCAAATTATCCACTGGACCTATGGGATTCTGGGCAGGCACACCAGGAAGCCCTTAACTGCATGTGTTGTGTCAGCCATTAGAAGACCTTTCCAGAAAAAGGAGGACTTGAATGGCCCCATTTTGGTGAAAAAAAAAAAAAACTTATGAAGTTTACATCAGATTAGGGCTGAACGATATATCGTTATCGTATCTATATCTAGATATGAACTTTCAAGATATTGATATCGAAAAAAGCAATGATATAGACGATATAGATTTCCCCTCTCCGCGCTTGCCCTGCATACAACTCTGGCAGTCACAACAAACATCAGTTTTACGAGTGCCCTTGCCTGCACCGCTAAAGCCAGCGCGCACACACTAGGGACGTGGGAACTATATTGTGGGGGGGGGGGGCATTTCCATGGTGACGCGTCATTGCTTGTCACGTGACACACTGCAGCAGCAACAGTGATGATCTGCTTTTATATCATTTTTCCTTTTTTATTCAGAATATTCACAAATGTGTTAGCCATGGCATGAAATATCTGATATTCCGATTGTCAAATACATGCAAGTGGAACTATATTGTTGTTTAAACACCTTTATAAAGATCGCTTTAGTTGAGCTGTATGCGCGATGGGTGCCGCCGTGTTAGTTTGTGCCACAGACGCAGTTCAGACAATTTGATCTATTGGATTTACAACCTCTATGTTTACAACACGTGAATTCATCCACTTCTCCCGAAATACTTAAAAGTAAGTGGCTGGTGAACTGGGAATAGAATAGAGTAAACATTGAAGTTACTTACACAATGTGTATCTGATATGAATAAAACGTGTCGAATTATAATGGAAAGGATTATTATTAACTCTTCCATAGACATCAGTGTGTATTTTACAAACTCTAAATGTATTGTTTTTTTAGTATTTATGTGAATTTATTTGTTTGAAAACTAAAATAAAAGTTGCGACCTCTTCGTCTGGCGTGAATGATTTCAATGTAAAGACGCGTTTACGCGCGTCTGGAGGTCTCGCATCGCAGTAGACGAGTTATGAGTTATGAAAAGGACCATTGCAAGCTGAGAGCGACCAGCTTTTGTGGTGGAAAATGGCAGTAATACCCCCACCTTGCGCAGCTGTACCTGAGTGTCCCTGGGACATCAGTGCGGTCGGAGCACGTCTTCTCAACAGCTGGACATATAGTGAATAAAAAACGCTCTACTCTGGACTCCCAAAATGTTGATCGACTTGATTTCCTGTCCAATGAATTTGTAATGGCCTTATTTTCCGCCTTTTTGCGCATTTATTATACAATATGCCTGCCTAGTGTCGGTTACGTTCAATAAAAAAAAACACACACATGGCCTGTTCTCAAGTCCATTTAAAGTTTCCTTTTTTGAACAGTTTTTTTTTTAATGGATTGAATCATTATTATTAAAAATAATCTTGGAGATTTTTGAATTGCCTAAATCATAAATGAAGCCTGCAGTGATGTTTTTCTTTTGTTATGCCAGCAGTCCCCTCTGCATATATATTTTTTGAGAATGTTGCACTCCTGTTGCCGTTTGTTATTCTTCACGAAAGTTCATGCCAAAAAATAAGAAATACTGCTGACTTGTGCGATGTAAACCAGAGTGACGTGTGTTGTGTAGGTCGTGCTTAGCAAAAGAACACGTAGTCATATCGTATCGATATCGAGATATCTGGCATGAAAATCGAGATATGAAATTTTGTCCATATCGTTCAGCCCTACATCAGATATACAGCAGGTCTGCATTTATGGTTCATTCAATTCAGTTTTGTTTATACAGCACTAAATCACAACAAATATTGTTTCATAACACTTAATACAACAATAATAATGATCAACAGACATTTCAGATAAAAACTTTTAGGCAATATATACATATACATCCAGACTTAGAATTCAATTAAAAGAACAGTTTAACACAGTTTAGATGAAAGAAACTGCATGCAACACGCATTATAAAAGTAACAAATCATGGTTGCATTTATTTGCCATTTCAGCTTTCATTTCTGAGAATAAAAGGGACATCCAGTATCCTGTGAGTCATAGGACAAAGTTGTTTATTATAGAAAAAGTTTCATGGTCTAGCCTTAATACTTAAATAGAAATCAGTTTACAAAAAAAGCATGTGCAAATAACAAATAAAGTGTGAGATTCCATTAGAGACTGTTACTTGCAAAGTGAATGGTTTAGGAGATTTCCAATTACACTGGTTATTTATAACACTGACTATGTGAGTGTGTGAGGAAACACTGTATCCTCTTTAAATGGAAGCAGGCGAAATAGTCACATGCACACACTCAATAGCCTTCTTTTGCCCCGAATTGTCTCTTTGGTGTGATAAAGGGTAAATATTGGCAGCAGTAAAAGCTGATAATTCTCTGGTGGCTCCACTTCCCTTAAACCGATCTTATCTATTGCACTAAAGAGAGAAACAGACACACACAAACACACCCTTAACCATACAAATATTAGCACTGTACCACTAGGAGAGAAACCAGCTAAACTGAAAGCAGAAGGAAGAAAAAGCAAAAATCTCACAAAACATAGTTTTGTCTACAATTAATATTTATATCCAGCTGAACAATAAATGCAGACAAAAAAATAAAACCGCATTTTGAGCAGTGCTTACACAGCTACTAATGTGTTGTTAACAACATCACATTATGAAGGTGTATATATTCACACCTAAAACAGAGAAAGATACAGAACATAAAAATTAAAAATCATTAAAAAAAATGAAGAAAGTATTATTTTACGTCACAACCAAATTACCCCTCATCCTCACACCAGCTGGTTGTGCATGTCACAAACTGAGGGTATTCATAGGATAGAATACAGTGATGAATAAACACACAGTTCATATTACTTTTCTGAACCTCACCTTTTCTAACACCAAGACAACTTCCTTTGCGTAAACACCCTTGGCAATAAAGCTCTTATTCTGATACTCAAAAGTGATTTATGATGCAGAAAAAAAAATATCTGTCTATATTATTAAAATGCACTGCTCACACAGAAGTCATTTTAAAACCAAGTAGCCTTCTGTTAGTCAACTTGGTAAATTCACATGACCAGAGTGGAACACATGCAAAATGTATGTGGGGAATGTATATCTATCTTGAAACTTCCAATAGTCTCTGAGTCTACCACCAAGCACGTTCTATACATAGCATGAATTAGGCTGGGTGACAAGCATTATCATATAGATTAACATGCTATCACAAAGCAGAAACATACACGACAGCAGCCAGACATTACAGCTAATAAGTCTACATGTTCTGCATGTCTCTGTGCGAATGATAAACAAACTGAAGTGACGCTCACACTGATTTTAGTGTCTGTGTCTCAATATATGAACACGAACTTCAATCTCCAGAGCTGCTCTAAGAGTCACCTCACAAGCGATACTGCATTAACAACAACAACAAAAAGTATTTCAAACAGCAGTTGGTAACTAAAAAAAAAAAAAAAAAAAAAAAAAAAAAAAAAATCGAAAATCGAAATAAGTATATATAACCAGCAAGTGTTCAAAGCTAACACCTCACTTAAGCCCGCTTCACAACAGTAAGGTAACTGTATAATAATGTTTTGTAATAAGAGTGGTACTGGTATGAATTCGCAGGAATTTCTATGAATTTCGAATGGTATCATATTTGGATTATGCTGTACAGAAGTTGAAATATACATGCTAATACCCATTGTAGTCATGCAGTGTGGCAGACTTGTTACTTGTTCAGATGACAAAATCTTATGAAAATTATTATTTGGGTCATGTATTTCAAGATACAGGCTAGAATCTATGATTCCTAAGTACAGTATCCACACTGGTGCGGTGTCTGACTGCCACACATACTCTTCAAAACATTAGATTCATCCACACTGGAGCCGTGCCGGTGCACACTCCACACAATGAAGAGAATTCCTCAAATAACTGCAAATGAAGGTTTTCAAACAGAGATGGTGACAAAGAGGCAACACTTACGGACTGCAGCTTTAAGGAATATCATAAAACAAATCTTCGACAAAAATAAAAAATGCAATGTTTTGTTGTTAATTGATTTTCATTTGAATACATTTTAAATGATTGATTCAACTGTTAAAGTTGTATTAACTGATTTTATTATTTTATCAAATACAATCCATTAAAAATAATAATGGAAAACAGAGAATTTTAAAATGGAAAATCAGGTGGATTTTATGGGGTCCAAAATTAAAAGGTAGAGTACCCTGTGGAATTTTATTGTAAAAATATTTACTTTCATTCTCACTGTCTAACAAAACATGGAAAGCATTAATTTCCCAGTTAATGATAAAAATATCATGATAAATCTTGACATTGTATGATGTGGAAAAATATTGTGATATAGATAGATATTAATCGTTTTTTAAAATGTGGTCGATTCAAAATCGATTCTCAAAGGCAACGAATCGATTTTTTTTCCATATTTATTTCCGCACACATTGAATGTAAGATTAACGTTAATCTAATTACTAGTCTTCTCCACTAGATGTCACCCTCTTATTTGCCTTGCGCGATGTTACCAAGGAGCGAGAGGCGAAACTGTCATTCATTCATTCAGTGCTTAAAAAGGCGGTTTCAGGTGGTTTGTCGACATTGATGCCACCCTCACATAAAAAGTCAGAGGTATGGAAGCATTTGAGATTTCGCAAGCAAGACGACGACGATAGTGTTGTGGTAAAGATCAAAACTATTTTGCGTGATTTGTAATGCAGAGGTGAAATGCTGTAGTACAAATCTGCAGAACCATTTGATGAGAAATCACCCAGATGTTACAACACCCCCACAGCTGAGCACACAACCGGCACGTCACCTGTAGGAGAAAAAATACAATCTGTCCCCTCAGTTTATAAACTGTACTCACAAATTCTTAAACTGTTCCCTTGGTTTAACAAATCATGCACACGGATTAATAAACCGTACCCATGAGTTTCCAATGCACTCAGAAGTGATTCTCTATCAAGTGTAGTACGAGGTTGAATACAACGACTTGATAATATGAAGATGTGCATCAAAATCTTGTTTAATTTGTGATAATCTTAGAACTTGATTATTGTATAATAAACCTGGCGTTGTGACTGACTCTGGAGTAATTTGTTCCTCTTTTGTAAGTCGTTTTGGATAACAGTTTCTTATGCATGACCTGTAATAATACATAATAATGATAAAAATTAATAGTTATTTTTATAATTTTTATAGGCTAAATAAATGGGTGCACTTAAGACAGTAAACATTTTTTGTCATAAAATAATTAATAAATGCTTTATTTTAAAATAACCTTTTACATTTTTGGAAATGTTTGTGTACTATTCTTTCTTAACATGAAGACTTATTTTGGTGATTTTACTATACTATAAGCTTCGCTGTTATTATGTTATTAATAAATGTTATTAATGAATAATTAGGCCTAATATGACATTTGCATTCAATTACAGAGCAAGGGAGCAACATAACTGGCACATTATTTGTTTTGTAGTGCTTTTTACCTTTTTTTTTTTTTTCAGGGAAATTTCTATTCTTATTTTTAGCGTCTATTTTAGGCTTATAAAACTCAGGCAGCTGTGTCTTATCCTACTGGTGATTAATGTAAAATAAATGCTAAAAAGAAGACTATTTTGTGAGTGCTGATCATGGTCTCATAGGATACTATGAAAAATAATGTTTAATAAACAGAAATGAATCTGCCGGTGGGAGCGGAGTCACAAATCCGTGAGTTTACAAATTCAAGGGAACGGATTGCGAAAGCATGAAATTCAAAAATCGAAGGTAAGGTTTACAAAATCTGAGCGCACGGATTGGAAATTCGTGGGTACGGTTTGTTAAACCGAGGGAACAGTTCATGAGCACGGTTTATAAACTGAGGGGATAGACTGCAAAACCGTCGCCACGGACTGTTTTATTCTCCTACAGGTGACGTGCCGGGCTCCGTAGATTTCAAATGCATTCACAAGCAAAAGTCCTCACAATTCACATTGTGCACAAAAGATCACTGAATCGATTGCATTTGCATAGAAAATCGAATTGAGAATCAAAAATCGAATCGAGAATTGAAATCGAATCGATTTGAGAGCTTGTGAATCGAAATCGAATCGATCTGGAACATCTGAATCGATAACCAGCCCTAGTATTTACAGACACATTCTAACATTAACAGGTACAGAGATGAACAATGAAAACCAGTGAATGAACAGTGTTTTGGCTTGCTGTAGCTACTTTGGTGAAACAGTGTTTTTTTGGCTTTGCACTCAGGAGCCAGTGGCCACAGTAAACCTCTCTAGAGGCAAACTTTGCATTTAAAACAAGATGTCTGAACAACTCTCTGCATTAAGAAGCAGCTCTTTTCTGAGAAAAAGATTTCTAGTGAGTCATTCGTAGCTGGTACAATCACTCACTCACACACACAAACACACACACACACACACACACTACACGGGCAAGAACAAATAAAAAGACCAAAAGACACAAAACAAAGACACACACACACAGACACACTAAATATATCAGCTCTGAACCACCAGCAAAAAAAAAAAAAACACCTTCCACAAAAGCAATATATACTTCCCTTCAAACATGTTTTGCTTGTTCTTCTATAAAGACACAGCTCTTATTTTATTGAGAGACACACAGAGCATTCCCTAGAGGAATGTTGTCCCAACCCAACCCAAGCAGAGGGCTTTGTCATCCTCTGTCGTTTTGCTCAACAACAAAGGACATTGTCCTCTTACATCAGTTCAGTATTAATGCAATCAAACAAAGTCAACTTCTAAATTAGAAAATGTGTTTGTAGTTTTAAAAAAAAAATTGACACCATCGTGTCAATTGATTTTGATTAATATGCGTAAGGGAGAGAGAGCAAGACAGCGCTCGTGTTGTTTGACGACTGTGAAGGTGAGCATGCGCGTGCGGCTGATGCTCTCTCGCTCACTCGCTCTCTCTCTGCTCATTCTTATATGCGCCCCGTTAAACTGACAGGACTTAAAAACAAATGCAAATGATAAACTTTCACTCTATTATGGTTAAGCTGTGCAATTAATCCGTGAGTCACACTCGTCAAGGGCCGGGGAGCAGTTGGCCCATACAGTTAATGAATAACTGATCAACTACGACAGCCTACACTGCACATTCTGCGATGTGACTATCGTGGACTCGTACATCGCGATATCGATGCTTAAAAGACACATCGTGCAGACCTAGTAGCAGGATTATAAGAAGATGCGATTATGAGAATTTGATAAAATGAAGAGAGTGCGCCGTACTATTGGTGTCGCGATATACCGATATTGATGATAACAGTGGTATTCAAAGCAACAATTATCGATATCGTGGGAAACTTTGAACAACCATATCTCTGTACGGGCGTAGCGCCTCCGCACCAAATTCGGGGGATCCCTTCAGCTTGAGGAACCCTCTCAAACACGTATTGAGTAAGGAGGTCTCTTGTTCAGGCAGCAGAAAGATGTTTTTGAAATAATTTCTAAAAGATTAAACATTGACTGTCAATCTTTATTCACTTGTTTCTCTACGTTTCTCATTAAAATTAAAGTAAATAGTGTAAATATTATATTATAGCACACAGTGTTATGCGGTGTTAAAAAAATAACAATAATAATCACAAACAACAGATCGCAGATTTGTCTAATTTTAAATATATAATTTGTCCCGAGTTTCCCTATATTATGTCACACTTCTCTAGTAAGTTTCATCTTTGTGTGAATACAGTAGCACAAATGTGTGAATGAATGTTCCGAAGTAAAAAACTTCAACGGAATAAAGTTGAATTACATTACATATCTCTGTTATCCCATAAGTGAGTGATCGTTGCAAAAAAATTGTTTTTTATATATTGTTTATGTATATACTGTATTCTATATACTGTATTCTAGTACCAAAGAAATGTTTGGACACACGAATTGCAAAGTGTCCAAACTTGACTGGTACTGTACTATAATATACACAAAGAATATGCCGGCCTTTTTTTTTTATTCCCTAATATTGCTATCGGTATCACCATAAAAAAAAAAAAAAAAAAACAATATCGGTCGAGCACTAGTTGTATCTCCATTCTGTCACCGATGGAGTTTTATTTCCTTGCCGCTGTAGCCTCTGGCTTGCTTAGTTGGATGCTGCACTTAATTTCCAGCGATTTCGTCGACTTGATTGCACAGATACTATTTAAACTGATTCGTGAACATTTGTGCGGTGTTATGCAAATCTTCCCACACATTGATGTAGACATGTGGGGGCATTTTTAAATGAGGCGATTTAGAAGGCCATGGACATGTCGACTTTTATAAATTAAATGACTTTGATAAAACTTTAGGTTTTTGCAACTTTAGGGATCTTTTCCATGCACAAACAGGATGTAACCCTTCAAAGAGAAAGGAAAACTTGAAATTGCATCATATGACCCCTTTAAACAGATAAACAGATGGCCCAAGGTGAGATAGTGACAGACACTCAAACAAATGCACAGAGACATGAGGATAAAGCAGTCAGAAGGTCTGGATTTCCTCTGTACCCTGCCTGCTTTAAAGAAGACTAATGTCTGTTTTCTGCTGAGCTCTTCAAACCCTATCATTCAAATAGACAAAAGTACAAAGACATACTCAGACTGACTATATGCTTACAAAACACAAACATACACAGCAGCCAGAGCCAACAACACAAAATTGCTTTTATTTTACATTCCCCTCTAAAATGAAAAAAAAAAGTTTAATTAGAAAAAAAAATGCAGGAATTTTTTTTAGTTTTAATTCAGTGTGGTCTTCCTCACACGGTGACAACACATTCATTAGATAGCGGCTTAGACAGGTAGTTTCTTCACCACTCAGCCTTTATTAACAAATCAGAATGGTGGGCTTAATTAGGTTAATTGCTCTGGGAATCTCAGCACCCGTCTACAGGGCGCCACTTAGATTCAGACACCGATTGGCGTCTTTATACAAATCCATTGTCCATGTTTATGCATTTGGGAACAACTGACCCATTTAAAATGATCTACATGATGATGACTGTGATCAGTGGCATCTGTCACAAGCGTGATTACACAGATTGTATAGGGAAATAAAGCTTTTCTTTTTACACTGGGCTGAGAGCCATTAGTGGTTTAGCATTTCTCACAAATATAAACATGAAAATATGAATAACAGCATGTAAAAAATTGC
The DNA here is from genome assembly GCF_003368295.1 of Carassius auratus. NCBI lineage: Eukaryota > Metazoa > Chordata > Actinopteri > Cypriniformes > Cyprinidae > Carassius > Carassius auratus. The sequence goes on from NW_020524548.1 coordinate 31,081, forward strand.
TATGGTAGGGCATATAATGGTGCTAGGGTCTTATGAGAGGTTATCAGGGTGTTGCTGTGCACATTCTCTGAAAAGTGATTTTGAAGTGAATTGCTAGGTGGTAGCTTACTGGTTCAAGGCAAAAGTGCCAATTTACAGAAATCCTATTTTCTTGAAACTACATAAAAACCCACCTTAGACCAACAGGATTCCCCTAAACTTTGTGCCAACTAGTCAAACACAGTTGCCTTAAGAAAATGATGACATATTGCTGAAATGTGAAGGGCTTTGAGTTCCCAGCACAAATTATAGCATAAATAAATGTGGTTACCATTATCAAAGTGTTTCCTTCACAAACAAATATAGCATAGTTCTTTATCAACATATAGTCTTAATGCACATTTAATATACAGAACAATCAAAACCATAAATTATGAATATTTGCTGAACATAACATCTGTTGTTGTTTTAAATGATTGGCTAAATAAGGAATTTTGCACATGGGGAGTGAACAAATTCAAATTGATAAAAAGTAGGGTACTTGCTACAATTTTTAAGATGATACATTCAGATTTATATCTGAACTCTCTTTTTGCTTGTATTTTTTACTTTTGTAGTGTGCAGAAAGTGCTCGATATGGCTCAATGGATTTAATTTGTCTAGCTGGAAAATAACCAAGATGGCCTTGTATCATTGTGTACACTAACTTTGGATATTCTCATTCCTAGATATTGTTCCAGACATTCTCAATGTAAATCCATAGGTTTTGTCCAACTGTTTTATTAAATCTGAACAAATGTAGCCCTTAATGAAATTTTTTGATAGCACCTGCAAAATATGATGTTTTCCACACAAAATTATTTTTGCGTTACTAACTAAGGGCACTGATGTGCTGGGTTGTCATACTATTGGCATGAAAGCCTGTTGACAAGAAGTGGTGATGAAGATTGCAGGGGCATGAATAAATATCACTTCAGTCACATGCACACAAACAACCATCTATTGAGGCGTGAGTATTGGCGGCATACCACCCTGTCTGCCGGGTGAGTGTGAGGAGACCGAAAAGTGGGGGGAGGGGGGGTCAGGGAAGGTTATGTGATGGATCTTTCCGGAACGTGACAATGAGAGAACATGTCTGATGAGAAGAGGAAAAGTGCTCTTCAAATGCCAACCTCCATCAGAGGGAGGTCACATCAGAGCTTTGTGGGTAATGTGCCACATGGCAGGGAGGTCATCGAGGTCCAAGCCTGATAATGAGAAAACCAGAAACTGACCAGCACATCAGGACTGAACAAGATGTTGGGCACAACAGATTAAATCTACAAATGCCAACAAATAACTCTTCCTGTTTGACAATCTACAAAATAGCTGAATGGGTGCTGTGAGGCCAAGGTCAAACAAACGAGTCTTAGAATTAGGGATGCATGATATATCGGCCCCATATCGGTATTGGCCGACAAATGTTATTTTTTCCTGTTATTGTTATCGAACCGATAAGAGAATTTGGCCGATATCTTACAGCCAATAAATAATGCATTATTTCCCCCAGAGACACTTCAGATGCACACGGTTCACCATGATGGTTTTAATTGCTTGAAATATCATTGGAAACATTTTGAAAAGGAAAATACAGTGAACTGCAACGTGCAGGACAAATCTGTCATATTATAAAAGAGATTATTAGCTACTATAAAATAATGTAACGGAATCTTTGTTCGCCTGTGTTTTAGCACGTTGTCAAGGGATCCACACGACTAGCACAGTTTTGTTTGCTTCTGCATTTACAGTCTTTTGTGCAATTGTACGTTGTAATATTGTGTTTATTTTATGCATATAAATCAGATTTTTCTCATATAGAATGCGTTTTGTTAAGTTAGAGGGTTAGAGTGCTTCAGTTTGCTGGTGATCATATTTGGCACAGGGCACGCAGCTCAAACAGGCTTTCTCACAGGCTGCGAATCACAGCATGTCAGTTATGCGGTGATGCACTATGAATCTGTTGCAAAGCAAATTAATTGTAATATTAATTTAATAAAAGTAACTTAATAATAATAGCCAGAAAATATCAGGCCTACATTAATTGGAAATGCCAAATACTCTTAATAATGACAATATTTAATGATTTTGACAATATCTCTGGCTATAGTCCTTACATGATTGTCCTCTTTCAACACACTCACATCGTCTTATTGTCCGGCCCCTGATCTGCTACGCCACAGTCCATGTTAATTTCTTTAAACTCAAGTAATGTTGTCCAGTAACTTGTTTCCATTATTTAAGCATCATTTTATTTATTTGTAAGGCTGGTTTATGTTTGATTTATGTTGAAGTGTTAAATGCCTTTTAATGGTGAGAATTCTTAGGTAATCAGGCTCTCAAAAATTATGTATAAATGTGGATTTAGATTATCGGCCATCATATTGGTTATCAGCTTTCATATTTAAGGAATTATTGGTTATCAGTATTGGCCAAAATTTTCATATCAGTGCATCCCTACTTGGCATATATACTAATAATATATATTTAAAAATTGATTCCTGTGAAGGCAAAGCTGAATTTTCAGTAGCCATTACTCCAGTCTTCAGTGACATATGATTGATATATCTTGAGTTGTTGCTCAAGGAACATTTCTTATCAATGATGAAAACCGTTGCTGTGCATTTTTGTGGGATACAAATGTTCAAAAGAACAGCATTTCTTTAAAACAGTTTTTTTCTTCTCACTCAAATAACCAAAGACAAGCATTCCTTCTGCCAATGAGCTTCCATGAACTATGAGCCACCGGAGAGTGTTTACAATATCAGCACAGTGTCACTATCAGCATTCCTGTCTGTTGAATCACTTAACCTGAACAACCTTAGAGTGCGTCTCTTCAAGACCATCACTACCCATTTGGAGAAGTTATCCAATCTTATCCGACACCACATCCCTATTCTCATGAGGTCATAAGCTATCCATTCCAGGTCGGCAGCCACAGAGTGATGTGCTGATTATACTGTCCCTTAGTACCACTGCAGGAAATAAAACAAATTAATAAGGTTTTAATGAATGTTGGTCAAAAGTTCTATCTTTGTGTAAACATCTGTCATGTGTTTCAGAGTTTACAGGTCAGCCTGTTTTGATTAAATAATAGCTCAACCAAAAAAAACAAACCCTGCACTTTAAACAAGGCAAGGTCAGAACAGCGGGAGAGAGGGCGATAAAGAACGAGAGACAGAGGGGGCTGGTAGCTGTATTATGATATTTTGACCCTTTTGTGTGTCTTGTTATGTGGTCTGTGATTATGTAGTAAAATGTGTCCTCTGGTTCCATAAGGACTCAAAAATCATTCATTGAAAGGGAAAAAGTGCTTGTGGGTGTTTTTATATTCCAGTGTGTGTAAGTAGCTGGTCTATCCAATGAAAAAAATAAAAACTTGTAAAATGTAGGCTACCAATTTAGTTAGACTTTTATCATAATTTCTGAAGGCATGAGGGTACACTTTACTCGTTTTAAGTTCTGATTAGTTTGTATTCAACTGTAAAGGGTGCCATCTCAGCTGTTCAGTGGCTTAGGGTCATTAAACAGAGAGATTAATGGCTTTTTACTACTCGGAGTGCTGATGAGTGAATTCACAATGCACACTCTTTCTAACAAATGAGCACAAAGACAGACAGGAAATGCTCACGCATCACTGAGCAAACAACCAGCTGTGGTCCCAATAGCAGTCACCTATGACCACCGCGCTAAGTATGCTTAGATATTGACCTTGGCATGCTGGGTAACCTGAAATGCTGCATCATCTCCATTAGTGGATTAAAAATAGATACACAGAAGTATCCAAAGTGACATTAACCCAGAACCAATATATTCAGAGTTTAGTTACTGAGTTTGCCAATTTCAACCATTACAAGCAAGTAACAAATTATGAAAGGTTAAACTTTGTTTATTACAACAGACTTTTGACAAAAATATCTAGAAAGAACGGAATTATAAAGAAAATGGCATTATATTTATGCAAGGGGATTATATTTTCTCGATGTGAAAGAAGTCAATTGAATCACTTTGTAAGCAGGTTACTACTCATTGCGCATTTAAACACAGCCCGAAATAATCCTATATATTTGTTTGATATGTTACAGTAAAAAAAAAAAAAACAATAGTTTACACATTATCACCAACTAAAATGATCTTCCTGTCAACTATTTTATTTGCCATTATAGTCAGAATACAATGGACAGAAATGAAAGAAAATAACAAAAATATTTTAACTAAACTTAAAGGGGTGCTATTATGCTTTCACTTTTTCAACTTCAGTTAGTCTGCAACGTTGCTGTTTGAGCATAAAAGATCTGCAAAGTTAAAAGGTCAACGTCCAATTCAAAAGGAGATTCAACCAATACCACTTTTCAAAAACTACAACAAACGACTAGTTTGGACTACAACGCATATTTTCCGGGACAGTATCAAAAGGTGTTTTAAAAAAATGAACTGAAAATATTTCTATGATTTATTGATTATCTTTGTTATATTGTTTTTATGTATTATTCAAATACATCAAGAGCATACTGTATTTTCTCCATACGAAGCAATACATTTTTACCCAATATAAGTCCATTTATGTCAGTAATGGCATAAATATAGAAGAGCTGTCTAAAAAGGCAACCCAGCCAAAAAGCCTTTAATGTTTTCTGGGTATTGGAGACTGTGGGTCAATGGGTCACACATGCCTCATTATACAAGTGATGAGCAGAGCATTGGAAAATGGATCAAATGTGTCTAAATCTGGTCTTTCGGTTTCATGCCCTCTTGCCATTTTCTCCAAGGCTGACATTTATGGTTTCTAGCTCTCTCAGCATTATAGTCTTGCAGCAAAGAGGCATTAGTCCAGCCTAAATCGTTAACCATTATAGATCCAGTATTGCTGGAAAAAGTACTAACAGTGGCAGTCTTGACAATATTTGTGCTATATGTCTGTAAACACTAGAATACATTTGAAACAAACTTTAAATAGATGCTGCTGAATACAGAAGATGTGCAATCCCAGAAGAACCCAGAGGATCTTACGAACATCTCCCCAGAGAGCATCCTGACGTGATGTTTGTCTAGCATTAAGCATTTTGCATTACTCTAAAACCTGTGCCTTGCAGAGT